>NW_012267485.1:325874-384325 GCF_000151885.1 Dipodomys ordii | reverse complement strand
TGCTGAGGAATCGAACCCAGGGCCTTGAGCATGCAAGGCAAGTGCTCTACCACTGAGCCACCTTCCCAGCCCGATATTTTTAAACTCACACTAGATCTCTCTTCATCCACAGTAGAGAACTGGGTATATTCTCATCATTCTAATTCACCAGCTGTCCACAGTCAGTGGGATGGGTCTGTGTTGTACTCCCTGAGAAGATCAACAGCCTGTTCTACTCTGCACACAGGCTGACATGCCACATCATGACATTACTGCAGGCTCCTGGCCTGGGGGTGGGAAGAGGATGGACTGGCGTTCAGCTTCTGTCTTTGCTGAGGCTAAGAGTTTGAGAATTCTCCTTTTTCTTCAGCTAAGTGAAATAAACATTTAAAAAGAGACTTCTCTGAAGAGGAAATAAGAGTGGCCAATGGACGCATGAAAAAATGCTCATCTTCTCTGACCATAAAAGAATGTAGAACAAAACAGCATTGAGATTCCACCTCACCCCAGGTAGAATGGCCATTATCAAGAAATCTAATAACAATAGATACTGGTGGGGATGTGGCCAAAAGGGAACACTACTACACTGTTGGTGGGAGTGTAAAACTTGTTGAATCACTCTGGAAAGCAGTATGGAGGTTCCTCAAAAGACTCCACATAGAGCTCCCCTATGACTCAGCAATCTAACTTGTGAGCATTTACCCAAATGACTATAAACAAGGCCACACTAAAGCTACCAGAACAAGCATGTTCATTGCCGCATTATGCACCATAGCTAAGATATGGAACCTATCCAGATGCCCCTCAGTAGATGAATGGATCAAGAAAATGTGGTATATATACACAACGGAATTCTATGCCTCCATAAGAAAGAATGACATCGTCCCATTTGTTAGGAAATGGAAGGACTTGGGAAAATCGAATTAAGTAATGTAAGCCAGACCCAGAAACATAGACTCCATGGTTTCCCTCAATTGAAATAATTAGTATATGTCTAGGATAATCCTAGAAGAGGATTACAATAGCTCAATAGCTGTGTACATATGACCATATAAGATGATCCTAAATGAAATGAATGCCAAAATACAGAAATGAGGTTTTTCTTTGTTGTTGTTTTTAATCTACTATGTGAAGTTATTTCTTTATTCTTTTTTCCCCTATGGTTTATCCCTTGTTGTCACCATATTTGATTTTGGTGCCATGTGTGTGTGTGTGTGTGTGTGTGTGTGTGTGTGTGTGTGTGTGTGTGTCTGAATTAGGGAAGGGAAGGGCAATAACAAAATGGTGAGCCAAAGGACAAGGGCGAACCAAATGCAACAGCAATAACTCACAAGACAGTATGTTGCAAATGAACTTTACAACTTGTGGGAAAGGTTGGGGAGAGAGAAAGTGGGAGAAAAATGAGGGAGGGTGTAAATTGACAAGAAATGGACTCATCACCTTACATATGTAACTGTAACCCCTCTGTATATCACCTTGACAATAAAATTAAACTTATTAAAACAAATAAATACAGAGGTGCTCTGAGCAGAAACCTTCCTCCATTCCAGAGGCTGCAGTCATAGCTACAACGGCAGGAAGCGTGGGAGATGAGGCTCAGCCACCGAAGCCTCCTTAGGACTCTGCCCAGCACGAGAGAGGGATCTCTATGCATTGACAGCTCCATGCCGGCAAAGCTGTGCGGACACAGTGGACTTACAAAAAAAGAAATCAGAGCTTTCTGAATGTCAAAAGAGTGGAACAGTAAATGGCTTTAACCTGGTGGTTCTGGACTCTGAGACATTACAAGAAACTAACACAGTGATATAATTTCAGATAGACTTCATCAAATTAAGGGCAGTTTAGGAAGTGCAAATGCTTGAAAAAATATGTACCCAAGAATGAGAAAATACAATTATTGTTGCAGTACTTTATTTGTAGAGTGTAGTGTCCTTGGAATTTCTCAACTTCTGGTGCAAATAATCGCAGCTCTGTGCAATCTCTTTATCTCTAGCATAACCTGCCCTGCCTCTGAGAGCTTGCTTGCCTGGAGGAAGCGTCTCTGGTGGAAGGTACTGGAGTCTGACCTGCGCAGGGACCAAGCTGCTCCTGCGTCGTGGCACTAGAGGGCACCATGAGACCATTGCGGGAAGCAGAAAGGAGGGCGGCGGGCTTAGGGTCAGAATGACCAGGAAAGTGCTTACTTTGCCAAAATGCACCTGGAGACAGTGACACCACGCAAAATCTGCTCAAAAGCTCTTGCACACCATAGACAATAAAGAGTAAGCAGAATAAATGTGTGCTAGAATATGGACACCAATGGTCACATTTGCCTTAGCAAAGAAATTACACAGGCTGAGATCTAGCGTAAGAGAAAGAACACTCATCTATAAAGTAGAAGCCTGGCCATTTCACACTTCTGAGCCTGTCTGCTCCTTGGTGAAAAGGAAAGCATGACATTATACCTTCTCCTCAGCCTGAAACACACTGCTCATTCCCACGCTGAATGTGAATAAAGGGAGAGTCAGGTCACGTTTCCCATGTGTAAATTTTCAAACACAGTATCAGTTGACATGGAAAGGACGACTTCTGATAGCATCCAAGGAGTGTGACATTGAAGAACAGCTATTTCTTCACATAAAGCATTATATGAAAACTCGTTCATGCTTCCTTAGTGTGAAATATATCACACAAATGTGGCATGATGATTCATTCTCCCATCATGACTTAGGAAACCCAGTAATTTGGTGCCTAGGATACTCAAATGAGGGTGAAACCACGCGGTGGTAGAATCCTTAGCTAGACTGCATGAGGCCTTAAGCTGTATCTCCAACTTTGTAAAAATAAACTAACAATAATAACAACTAATAATAATAATAACAGTAGTAGTAGCAAATAGTCCCCAGACTTAGATTACTGTTTCTTTTTAAAGTATTTTTCAAGTTCTATGATTTTGTTTTTGGTATAAGAAAACACTTTCCAAATTAAAACTGGGAGACCCAACCCTCAGCTGTGACATTTGTCATTTTCTGGCGCTATTGTGATGACATGGTTTGACCGTAAGCAGTGGAAGGATGTCTGGCAGGAGTGGAAAGGGGATCTGTAACCAACACAAAAGCATAAAGAATGCACATAGCAGATGGAGACGTGGTGCCAGGCCCTGGGACAAAGGGATCCAAGGGTATGTGGTACAGGAACACTGAGATGGGAATCTGGAACAGGGGTGCATCAAAATCTGCACAATGGACAGTCAGAAGTGTGTGTGTGTGTGTGTGTGTGTGTGTGTGTGTGCTGATAATGGAATTCAGGGCCTGGTGCTGTCCTTGTGCTTTATTGTTCAAGGCTAACATTCTATGCTTTCTACTTTGAGCACCACTTCTGGTTTTCTGGTAGTTAACTGGAGATAAGAGTCTCGTGGACTTTTCTGTCTGGGCTGACTTCCAACCCTGATCCTCAGATATCAGCCTCCTGTCTAGCTAGGATTGTAGGCGTGAGCGACTGGTACCCTGTAGAATTCTATGTCTTACCTCCCCTCTCCTTAGATGAATAGAGGATAAGCACCAATAGCTAAGCCTCTAGCTTCCAGTAAGAGGAGAAACTTCCTTTTTCAGAAATGAAATTGTCCAGATCAAAGGCATCACTTACTAGTATCTGGGAAATTGACAGCTATGACAACCCAAATCAAGATAGTTAGAGAAGTCTCAGAGTGGACAACCCAGATTCTACTCCCCTTTTTGTGTCCCTCACAAAAGGAAATGCCAGGACTGTACAGAAATCACATGAAAGAGAGACTAAGCTGGACCAGTAGATAAAATTATGTTTCAGAAAGTAATAGTCTAGGAATGTGAGAAATAAATAAGTTTTACCTATTTATTCACCAGTAGATACTGATTGGAATTCCAGACTTTAAAACCTATCATTTTTATAGATTTTTAATTATTAGGATAAATCATAGGAAATTGCTACTCTTAGAGTTCAATATCAGAGCAATGTATTCAAGTATCAGCAATGTCACATATTCAATATATATATATATATATATATATATATATATATATATATATATATATAATTTTGGGGAGTCGTGGGGCTTGAACTCTGGGCCTGCACACTGTCTCTGCACTCTTCAGCTCAAATGGAGTGCTTTACCACTTGAGCCACAGCGCCACTTCTGGTTTTCTAGTGGTTTATTGGAGATAAGAGTCTCACACTCTCCTGCCCAGGTTGGCTTTGAACCGTGATCCTCAGGTCTCAGCCTCCTGAGTAGCTACAATGACAGGCATGAGCCACTGGTGCTTGGCTGAACATAATATTTAAATAATAAAAAGTGAACAAAATTAATTTGAAGCCTGGCAAGCAACCAAGGAAGGAGCAAGGAACTGGAGGTTTTATAATTATATTATCACAAAAAATGAAATTTGTTTGACCTTTAAAATTTATAAAACATTTATTTGTTGTACTTTGATTGGCCTTTAAACAGCCTTATGCTTATATTACATTCTGCAAACTTTTAATTGTTGAGAAATTCTAGATCTAAACAATTAACTACCTGCTTGAGTGGCAGCTGCAACGACTCTGGGAAGGGGACAGAACTCAGACTGCCTCGTCTTACATGCCCAGGCTCCACTGTCCAAGAGAATCAGGAGATGGAGACTTGGGAGAGACGCCAGACAGAGGCAGTGGGAAAAGAGCAGAGCCAAGGATGATACATAAACAGAGGCAAATCCACATATCCACGGGGTCAGAAGCCTTGGGAATACCTGAAACTGGAGAATGTCGGATAGTCAGTTTTTTAAGGTGACCCAGGGCAGTATTCGTGATACTGTTTCCAAGAAGGAAAACCTGAAATTTTCTAGATGTGAGCAAACCAACCCTGTCTTGGGAGCCATGGCCCCCAAAGCTGTGCAAATGTTCACATGAAGAAACTAAGAAGAATGTATGCTCAAGGAAAAATACAGATAGGGAAAAAGTGACTTTCGTCCGATGTTTCTGGATGAATTGGTGATTGTACCACAGCCATTCACACACCTGCAAGTGAGCACACATCTACACAGACAGACACCTTCACAGATGACCTGAGGTGGTGTGAAACGCTGCAGTCTTGCTCTCTACAGCACCTCCCTTCATGTCTGTGACTGGCTCTGGTTCAGAACTAGGACCATGTGCTGCTGAATCTAACTCAGTCCCATTAGGACCAAATGATGCTTCTGTGAGCAAATAATTTCTTTTAATTTTTGTATGCAATCCCCAGGAAATGAGAGGACAGTTATGAGACAGAAAACATGTGCAGTACAGAGAGGTAGCAGGTGCCTAAGAGTAGCTTCTACATACTCTGGCCCCCATAATACAGGGTTATTTGTGTGGTAATGAAAAAAATTGCAGAAAACAAGAAAACAGAACTGAGGCATAGCTCTTTGTGGTGAACATTTGCTGCAACCAGAGAAGCAGTAGGATCCGAAAAGATCCATAAAATACAAGGCATCCTGCCTCTGTTCATTCAGTTCCACTGAAGATTACACAAAATCCCTCCTCCACTTGGAGCCTTCTGTTGAAAATGCAACCATGGGAAGTGGCTTTATGGCTTAAGTGGTAGTGCGCTAGCCTTGAGCTGAAGAGCTGAGGGACAGTGCCCAGGCCCAGAGTTCAAGCCCCCAAATAAAACAAACAAATGCAACCCCAGGGAGAAGGCATGGATCCCTTGCAGCTCGGAAGGCTTTCCATGCTGTCACTCCCCGCTCCAAACATATTGATTCGTTCTTCCTGGGTTGGGCTCTGGCCCAGAGGCTGGGAAAGTATGTCCCTTTATTCACCTTATGTTGGCTCCATATTACTCTAGTGCATTGCTTGCGGTGCGGTGCTCTGACATCTAGGCTATTGCCTAATGGCTTCAAATTTTCCTTGGGACATAGGCTTCATTTATTTTTCCAATTGTCCGTTTTGGAAATATATAAAGATAAAAACAAGTTGAAATTCCGTGACTCCTCTGGAAAAAGAGCTCATTGAAATAAATTCTTGCATTCTAGGGCATGCTAAGTCATACTGATGCAAGTATGTGCTCTTGACAATCTCACTTGAATGAAATCAATACGGCGAGATTTTTCCTGCTGTTCCTCAAAAGATTGTGAGTATCAGCATCTGTGTCCTTGACTTCTCTTTTTAGAAAAAAAGAAAAAGGACATTTGAGAAAATGTCTAGAGCTCATTCTGCAGGGTTCTGGACCTGTGAGGTCCAGGCAAAGCAGAGAAAGCACAGTGGCCAGTCCTCAGGCACAGAGCTGAGCATGACTGCTGTGAGATACCACGAGTTTGTCCTTATAGACATCTTACATTAAGCAGTCCTCACTTGACAAATGCTGTGGACCACACCTACAGTCTGCTTTTAAAGTTGTTGGAGAGAAGATGCTTACAACCATGGCCACCCAGAAGCCATTCTCACAAACCTCTATGCCCCCCCCACCCTCTCAGAAGTGTGCTTAGATTTTGGACATTTTTGCTAGATTTTGTTACATAAGTTTTATGTCATGAAAGATTTTAATTAAAGATTTTTAAATGTTGAGTAAAGCGTTCACTAGCCTTGCCTGTAATATATATATATATATATATATATGTATGTATATGTATATGTATGTATATATATGTATATATTCTGTCATGTATTTATTTTCTTTAAAAACAAGCCTCATGGAACTTTTATTTAGAATGTAAGGTCATATGGGGCCTAATCCTGTCAACAAAATTCTCTAAAATGCTTGAGTACCTCTTTGGGGTGCTGCACTCTGACAAGCCAATTGAGCCAGGTCTTGTCAGCTGTTGGACAAACAAACTTTCCAGTCTGGGAGCTCTTGTGCCAGCTGGAGTGGGTCCCTGCTGAGCCCAAAGCTCCTGATGGCATAGTTACAGAAAAGCACACAGCTTTCACTTGTGTGCTTTCAGCCCCAAGCACTCAGGTCTACAAAGGTATAGATTTTTTATTGCAAAGAAAGTTGCAAAATAAAAGGGCTCTCTAGCTGGGGTCTCTGACTAGGGGGAAATGGTGTGAAGACTCCAGTCTTTCAGTGTCTTGGCTCATTGACAGTTTGGAGCCAGAACATCCCAGAATACACAAATGACTGGACTCTGGGTATGAAATGGACTGTGGAAGGAATCTGACACACCTTTTTTACCAAGATCTTAGCTTAAAGGTTTGGGCATAAGTTCTGAACTTGAATTTATTTTGGTTATAAATTTTAAAAATTTATACAGCATGTCTTAGGCACTGTGGTACAGTGCCTAAGACGGAGTTCAATCCAGAAAAGGGAGTGGAGAAACTCACCCCTGTAGTGCTGTGTGAGGGCACAGAAGCCGGGTACCTCAAAGCATCAAAGCACTGCATGCCAGCCTGCGGAGCTGGTAACAGTGCTGTGTGCATAGGAGCATTGTGGCTGCACTGACAATCAAGTCTGGACCTGAGATCTATGGGGTGGGGCCTCTCACCAAGTCTCTTTCTTTCTGTGTGCCCCTGCATACTTTCCACTCTGCAGCACAGTCACATGTTAGCGCTGCTGCGCAAAGACATATAGCCCTTCAGAACTGTCCAGAGTAATCATGCCCCAGAGGTATGGCTGGAGCAAGGATTTGTAGCCCAGCCTCTTGTTTCCAAGGCCTATCCTCTACCCTTTACTCAGCAAAAGCCTGTAAGCACCGCAAGCTGAAATAGGCCACAACTGAAACAGTGGGGGAACAATTAGATTAGGGGACAACATAACAGTTGTGAGAAACTTCCTTTACATATTTGCACAACAATAAAGAGGGTGATCATATTTTACAGAAGATATGCAGGTCTGGGAAGGTGGCTCAGTGGTAGAGTGCTTGCCTAGCATGTATGAAGCCCTGGGTTCCATTCCTCAGTACCACATAAACTGAAAAAGTCAGAAGTGGCACTGTGCCTCAAGTGGTAGAGTGCTTGCTTTGAGCACAAAGAGGCTCAAAGACAATGCCCAGGCCCTGAGTTCATGTCCCAGGATGGGCAAAATAAAATAAAGAAAAATAAAGAAGATATGCAAATTATTCCATTATCCAAATCTGTTAGGTTAAAAAAAAACAAACAACAACAACAAAAAACCCAATTTGGGTGTGTTTTGGTTTTCGCTTGTTTGCCTGGTAGATTTTTGCTTCAGACAGGTGCTGCTGTGCAGACTGACCTCCCACGCACAGCTCCTGTGCCTCCACCACAGGCCGCCACACTTGGCCTGGAATGAAACTATTAAGGGTTTGATCTGTGCTCTCACCCCTCCAGGAATCTGAGTGGAAACTTTTCTAAGGGAGGTGGACATTCCAATTCATCCATCCAGAGAAGTATGTCTCCATCGTGAGTTCAGATGTGCGTTTTTCTTTCTGTGGCATGCATAAAGCTCATATGATCAAACTGACTGAGGATGGGTTCTATGTGGCCAGCAGATGGTGCCTTGCTTCTTTCTGGGAGCACTTTCCAGATGGTGGCAGAGAAGCCCCAGAGATGCCAGTGATTCTGGTGCTCTGCTCCTGCTGCCAAGAAAGCTCTGACCCCAAGGGCAACCTGCAATGCCTGCTTTAGCAAATGGAATGTGGCTAAAAGGAGGGGATTTTCCCCATCCAGAAAGCCTCCAAGTTTCTGAGCTCTGTGTTGGGCCCTCATTCCTGAGGTGCTTCTGCGACAGGGAGTTGACCTCATCTTCACAGACCTCAGGCCTGGCAATAATTCAGTTGCAGCTTTGTCTTGAGGCCAAGGACCCATATGTACCGCACCCAGATTCCCAAAGTTAAAGATTGTTCTAATTCACTAAGCTATGGGTATTTTGTTAGATCTTCTAGGAAAGAAAGACACATTTCTCCATCTTGGCTTCTTACCCTTAAGGAACATTTACTTAAGTATCTAAGGGGAAATTCATCTATCCATCCAACTAATTCTTCAATGGTTAGGAGAAATAACATGCATATTTTAAAATGTACAGAGACAAGGAATGAAAAATGAAAACAACTGATAGAAAAGGCTCAGGGGTAGATTTTTTTTTTTGGTTAGTCCTGAGGCTTGAACTCAGAGCCTGTGCACTGTCCTTGAACTTCTTTTGCTCAAGGCTAGCTCTCTACCACTTGAGCCACAGTGCCACTTCTGACCTTTTCTGTTTATATGGTACTGAGGAATCAAACCCAGGGCTTCCTGAATGGTAGGCAAGCACTCTGACCACTAAGCCACATTTCCAGCCCCCAGATTTTCATGTAGAAGGATTTCAATTTACATCAAAATTAAACATTACCCATAATGTAAATGCAAAAGACCAGTTTAAAAAGGGAATGAGATAAAACTGGTAAAAGTGAATATTAGCAAATGAAAATGTGAACAAAACAAAAACAAAAACAATTGAGCTTTTGTTTCTTTAAGTGTGAGCAAGTGCTCATATCTGCAGTCTTGAGGACCAGACCACAGGATTGGAAAACAAACACTGCCTTCTTCTGGTCCAGAGGTGCAATCCCTATAAGAGAGACACTTGCCTTGTACAAGGAAAGAAAAAAGCATACAAAGTGAAAGCATTAATATACATACATTTGTCAGGTTTTATTTGGAAAATATGGGCACAGCTGCTCCCAGATGATCAGACCTGAGAGCTCTGTGGGCACCAATGTTTTCGCACCCCACCCCATTTTCACACTTAGCCAGAGGCTCCACGTCTGTGTTGTTGGAGTCAAGCAACCACAGATCCAAAACATTTATAGAAATATTTTATTTGTATTAAAAGTTCAGACATTTTTCTTGTCACTGTCCCCTAAACAATTCAGCATGACAGCTTTTTTACACTATCATATTTTCTCAGCTCAACTTGTGCCAGCACTTTTGTCATGAGTATATACTAAGATTATACAACAATACAGAACTCCACTTCCTAGCTGGAGAAATGAATCTGGTAAACTACAGGCTTCCTTTGCTAACATGGGCATGAGGAAAAACTTACACATATTTTTGTGGTCATTTAAAAATATGTTCATGCTAAAATGTAAGAGTGATTGCACAGAGCTTATTAATAATATTTATAAGTGGTCTGGAGAAAGAGGCTTTATTTTTATATTGTTAACATAAAACACATGTAGCATATAATGGAAATAACTTAGTTGTTTTACAAACAAATTCTATGAGCATACAGCCTTCAAATCACTTGCTAATAAGAGTTTTAAGCAAAAGTAAAAATTAAATTTCTCTAGAATGCCATTTTCCCTTAGAGTCATGGTATCTCAAAAGAGAATGTATGGCTTTCTGTCATTTAACTATCTGCAAATGAAAGACAAAATTATCTGCACAACAATGTGCATTATTGTTTGTATGAGAAAGAAAAGCTTTTAAGAAGCCAGAGTCATGTACAGAATAATGATTCCAGGAGGCGGCAACCAGGATTGTCCACGTCCCTCTACAAACCACAGTCAGTGCCTCCCGGAGTGATTCCAGCCTTGCAGCACATGTGATATCTGGAGCCTGTGAACAGGAAGCAGGTGTCATAGCATCTATAGGGAGTACAGGGCACTGCCAAGGGTCACAGACACCTCTACAAATCACAGACTCCTCTACAAGGGAGCATCTACCTCTACAAATCACAGACACCCCCACAAGGGAGCGTCTACCTCTACAAATCACAGACACCCCCACAAGGGAGCGTCTACCTCTACAAATCACAGACACCCCTACAAATGAGCATCCAGCTCAAAATGCTGGTGCTTCTGAGGTTGAGAAGTCCCAAGGGAATGGAATCTCAAAATGACCTGCCACCACCTTTATGCATTTGTGAAAATGCAGATTCCAGGCCTAAAGGCTGCACTCACTCCGCTGACTGTGAGTCTCAGGCATAGATGCTTCCACGGGAAAAAGAAGAAGCTGGTTGGACAGAAGACAAAGGGCCTGAAAAGCTGGACCATTCCCTAAAGACAATGCTGTCATCTACACAAAAAGATGTTCACCCTCACTAACAGTTAGAGAAATGCAGATAATGCACAAGCATTATCATCTACTTCAAGCATTGTCATCTATTTCTAAGGAATAGAAAACAATGAGAGGCTGTGGGCCAATCAGAAGCCTGTTCAGTACTAGTGTGTGTGTGTGTGTGTGTGTGTGTGTGTGTGTGTGTGTGTTGTGGGGATGGGGGAATCTTGACATATAGTGACATCAGAAAACAGTCTGCACATTCATCAGATAGTTTTTAAATGGTCCTGCACTAGGCATATGCCCCAAGAAACTTGAAGCAGAGCCTTGAGAACAGTTGCCATTTCAGGATGTTGGGTGGAACTAAAGGTCAATCATCAGGTTAATGAAATTAACCAAAAAGGGAAGGTCAAATACTACCTGTCATCTCTCATGTGAAAATTCTAGTCCTTAAACTGGATGAAGGGAATTTGAAATGAATTCTGTTTTGGGGTGGATACCAGCAAGTGACAAGAGGGCAGAAGGAGGAGGAACGGGGGAGGATATGGCTGACTTGTTTCAGGAAGGGGAGAGAGGGACGAGCGAGAATGACAGAGTGGCAGAGGTCGATAAAGGTACACTGGATGAAACCATTGTGCACAACTAATATATGCTAATTAAAATGAGAGAAGATATCTTTGCATCCCTGTTCACCGTAGCTAGAGTTTGGAGCCAGTGACAGCAGTGTGGAGATAGAGGCATCAGTGGGGAAGGAAGGGCGTCCCAGTGCGGTCCAAACACCCATGGGAGGGAGACTAGAAAAAGAGAGCATGACACTTAAAATATAACATGATGCCACCTTGAACAGAAGGAAACTCCAACATGTGTTACAATGTATGCACCTCAAAGACATTCTCTTAAATGAGAATGTCTTCATATCTGAAGTATCTCAAGAAACAAAATCACAGAAACATCATGAAATGGTAGCACATCTGTACAACTCCTTAATAACAACAATAAAATTATATTAAACAATCATGGAAACAGAAAATGGAAAGGTGACTGCCAAGAATTGAGGGAAGGGAAAGAAGGAAATTAGTGTTTAATGGGTTTAAAGTTCCACTATTGCTAAATGAGAAAGTTCTAGACATCTGGATGCAACACTGAAATGTACTTAACATTGCTAAGTATTTACTGAAAAAAATGCCTAAGAAAATCAACTTAATGTTTTGTGACTATAAATACAGTTAAAAATCAAGAAAAAAAATTAAGAAGCACAAATGCTTACATAATAACACATGATCACACTAACAGGACTAATAGAAACTTTATGATGTCAAGTGAACAGAATAATGCCATAATGATGTCCAGAGAAGCCAGCTCTTCTTGGCACTCAATTTGAATCCATTTCTATGAGCCACATCTGTAGGCCACCAGCAGTCAGCCATATCTGTAGCTGCAGGCACCCATGGCAGAGCAGCAGTGGCTCTACCAGGAGGGAGAAGAGCTGAGCATCTGGGTGTCAATCTGGCTGCAGCTGGTACATAGTGGTTGGTGAGAATATCAGAGAACTGAGCTGGACAGAGTTTACATTTTCCTCTAATAGTAATGGAAGAAAAACAAACAGGTTGTAGCCTTACTTCTTTCCACATATATTTTTTATTGTAAAAATGCTGTACAGAGGGGTTACAGTTACAGGAGTAGGGTAATGAGTACATTTCCTATCAAGCATTATTACTTCCTCCTTTGTTTTCCCCCTACCATCCCCTCCCTCTCGCCTCCCCAACTCCTCCCTCACCCCCCAAAAGTGTAAAGTTCATTTTCAACACAGTGTCTTATACATCTCACTGATACAATGGGTCAACCTGTATCCTAATTTCAGCATTTTGTTATTCCCTTTCCTCTCCCCAAATTATAAAAATGTATATTCAAGATGCAGGGTACTGGAATCAAATACAGTAAAAATAGGAGAAGAACATACAAAAGAATCAGCCGGGCACCAGTGGCTCACACCTGTAATCCTAGCTACTCAAAAGGCTGAGATCTGAGGATCTTGGTTCAAAGCCAGCCCAGGAAGGAAAGTCTGTGAGACTCTTATCTCCAATGAACCACTAGAAAATCAGAAGTGGTTGTGGTTCAAGTGGTAGAATGCTCGCCTTGAGCTGAAGCGCCCAGGGCCAGAATTCAAGCCCCATGACAGACAAAAAAAAAAAAAAAAAGAATCACAGTAGTGCATTATATGTTAAAAAACGATAGCAAGCAAGAAAAAAAACCACCGTGTCCCTGTCTTGGGGTTCATTTCACTTAACATCATCTTATATGGTCATATGTACATAGCTTTTGACCTTTTTGCTTGTCCTAGACATATACTAGATTTTGCAAATAAGGGAAACTATGGGATCTATGTTTCTTTGGGCCTGGCTTACTTCACTTAGTATAATTTTTTCCAAGTCTTTCATTTCCTAACTAATGGGGTGCTGTCATTCTTTCTGATAGAGGCATAGAATTTCATTATATATATATATATATATATATATATATATATACACACACACACACACACACATAATGTATATGTATATGTGTGTATATATATAACATTTTCTTGATCCATTCATCTACTGAGGGGCATCTGGGTTGGTTCCATATCTTAGCTATGGTGAATAATGCTGTGATAAACATGGGTGTGCTAGTAACTTTGGTATGACCTTGTTTGGGATTGTTTGGGTAAATGACCAAAAGAGGGATTGTTGGGTCATAGGGGAGCTCTATGTGGAGACTTTTGAGGAACCTCCATACTGCTTTCCAAAGTGGTTGAACAAGTTTACACTTCCACCAACAATGCAGTAGGGTTCCCTTTTGGCCACATCCCCTCCAGCATCTGTTGTTATTAGATTTCTTAATTATAGCTATTCTAACTGGAGTGAGGTAAAATCTCAATGTTGTCTAAGACCCCAAATAGCAAAAACAATTCTTAGCAGAAAGAACAGAGCTAGAGGAATATCAATTCCAAATTTCAAACTCTACTACAAAGCCATAGTAATCAAAACAGCTTGTTACTGGCACAAGAAAAGACCTGAGGACCAAATGGAATAGGACTAAAGACCCAGAAATGAACCCACAGACCTATAGGCACCTAATCTTTGACAAGGGAGCTAAAAAAATAGAATGGAAGAAAGACAGTTTATTCAGTAAATGGTACTGGCAAAATTGGTTAAACACCTTTAGAAAACTAAAGATGTATATATATCACCCTGCACCAGAATCAACTCCAAATGGATCAAAGACCTCGGAGTCAAAGCAGACACCCTGAAAACATTACAGGATGGAATAGGAGAAACCCTAGGTTTGCTTGGCGCAGGCCAAAATTTTCTTATTAGAGACCTAGAAACACAACAAATCAAAGAAAGGTTGGACAAATGGGATTGCCTGAAATTGCAGAGCTTCTGCATGGCAAAGGACATAGCTAGCAAGATCAATAGAAAGCCCAGGGATTGGGAGAAGATCTTCACTATCCATACAACGGACAAGGGTCTCAAATCTAAAATATACCTGGAACTCAAAAAATTAAAACCCCCAACAACAAATCCTCAAAGAAACAACTGCCCAATAAATAAGTGAGTTAAAGACTTACAGAGAAACTTCTGGGAAGAGGAAAGAAGGATGGCCAATAGACACATGAAGAAATGCTCAACCTCCCTAGCCATAAAAGAAATGCAAATCAAGACACCTTTTTAAAGCAACGACACTACCTGGAGGAGGAGGCATGTGCTGAGTGCCAGCATGAGCTCTTGCACAGCGTATGTGTGCCTCCTATCTTGTGCTAGGACCTGGGCATCCTGTGGGTCTGGGACATCTAGGTGTCTGGCTGAGGACACCTGGCTGCAATCAGTGAGGGATCCTAGCCCTCTCCAAGCCACAGGTGTGCACCTTTTCCATTTTTGTCACACCAAGTGCCTTAACACCTTCAGTCACACCGCATTTTTACCAAATGGCTAAAGACATTTTCTTTAGACTTTACTTCCTGGGAAAGCCACAGATCATATTACTGAAATGGGCTCACTGGCATCTTCTTGGGCACTGCTGCACCGTGACCTCATGTGTGCTCAGCTCTCTTCTGCATTGAGTCTTGTGTGGAAGACCCTGCCTGCTGCCACTCTCTGTCCAAGTCGGCCTGCAAGTGGAAGTCTGTGGAGGATTTGGATCTGGTGTCCAAGGCCCCCAGGAGTTCCTTCACTTGCTCTCAGGGCAACTATAAATAAGGCAGGGACAAAGTTCTACTACTTGGAATTACAAACTCTTCCCAGGGACATTATTTCCCTCCCCAAAGCATCTGACCTCTAGTGTTTTCTAGTGGGGGGGGAGCTGAGAGAGACAGACGTTTATTTTAGATTAAAAAAACTTTCCAATTTTACATGGTCTTGGCCCTTCAGAGGCCTGTACAGCATTTTCCCATAACCAATAACACACAGCAGCCCAAGGGGAAAGTTGATTTTAAAAAAAAGATTAAGCCTCAGAGATACTGTTTTCCTATGTAACGCACAACCTGTTTCATAGAGAACAAGACAGAAATAAGCTCTCATTCAGATGGCACTGTGCCTGTCTGCACAGCTTCGGGAGGTACAAGTGGAGGTGGGCAGCCCCCTGACAGGGCGCACAGCAGACACCGGGTTGGATTTCCATGGCAGTGACACGCGCTCTCTCCACATCCTCAGCCCTTTGGAGCCATTCTCCCCAACCGCCGCCCCCAGCACTGGCTCAAATCAGAGCATTACTCTCTGACCCAAATCCTCCAAGGCCTCTTACCCAAATGGCATTAAACCCAGGTCTGTCCCTAAAACCCTTCTCCCCAAGAAATATGTGCATTGACTTCTGCCTATAACAACTTCATATACCAGAATCAAGGTTTTCAGGCCACAGAGGCTTTGTATTCAGGAATATTTTGCAATGCTTTTCCTGTTCCAATCAGGATTCAAACAGCTAGGGTATTCTGGTGAGCTTTGCTCTCTTCTTTGGTGGTCTTATGTCCTTTGGAGGATTTGAACTTACAGAGGTTATTTCTACTTATAACGAGGTACGTTATAAGAGAGAGCAACCTCAAACTCGCAAACCATGACTTGCTCCTTCGGTTCCCATTATCAGGCCACTTGGTCTGCCTACTTCGACAGTTGTAAATGTAAAATATTTTGTTTGCCTTCTTCTCTCTCTTTCTTTGCTTCCTCTCCCTCCCTCCCTTCCTCCTTCCCTGCCTTTCTCTCTCCCTCTCTTCTTTACCTTCCCTCCCTTGTTCCCTCCCTTGCTCCCTTTTTCCTTCCCTTTTTTCTCCTTCCTCCCTCCCTCTCTTCTTTACCCTCCTTTCTTCTATCCTCCCCGCTCTCCCTCCATCCCTATTTTCATCCATCCCTTTCTTTCTTCCATCTTTCTGTTTCTAAGTCAAATGTTTTGTGATTGCATTTGTAGCGTATAGTTCCATGCTCTCTCCCTCATGGCCAATATTTGCTGGCTTTTCTGTGTTTTACATGCTTTGTAATTAGTTGAACATATTAAACATATTTGCATTAGTTAAGCATATTAAATCCATTCATCTTATTCTGTCAACTTCTGCATGGCTACAGGCTCTCCATTGCATGAATGTCTTGCTCGATCAGCAAAGCAAAGCCAAGACCCTGAATCTGCCCCTGTTTCCCCCCTCCCCCATCCTGGTCCCCTGCATTCCCACAGTGTAAAGTTTATTTTAAACTTTATTCTTTCCCACATTCTTTGTTTCTTTTAGATAATATGCATGTAATTATGAAAATAAATTCAGACTAAGGCTAGCTTTGGGGAGGGATGGGTGCAAAGCAGAATGACCAAGATCTGCAGAGAGACTGCTTCACTATTGCTTACGCAGTGGGAAGAAGACAATGAATGCTTAGGAAGATGATGGATAAAGCATTAGAATAAATTAGCTCTGGACGTCCATGGTCGTTTTTGAATTCCTCAAATAGACACCTATCTTATCATCACCTACATTGTATTACCTTACTCTATTGATATGGTAGCAACTTCTTTGTAAGAATGACAACTATAGGATAACTCTCTTCCACTGGAGCACTTGGGGAGCAGTATGAGCTAAGAGGAGAATGAAGTGTGGAGCACGTCGTACCCTGCCCACCATGAACTCATAGCCCTAGAGAGCAGGAAAGAAAGTCTTCCAGAAAGCAGTGATGTGCAGGGAGAGGGTGAGCACATCAGGGGGACCACATGGAAGACTGAGGTTTGACTGAGACCCGGCCATGTTGCTTAGTAAGACATCACCGTTCGCTCCAGCTACTACTACATCTAATGTGTTTGTGGGCTAACTTTCCAAGCATGGAAGGACAAGAGTGGAAGTAGCTCTGCTTCATACTGGCACAGTCAGATAATGCTCATCTGTTCCGAGACAATTCTTATACCACTGAACAGGCAGAATGCTTCCCTTTTAATTCTCTTTGGTATTCACAGAGGCTCAAATAACACCTGGGACAAGTAGATATTCAACTAACACTGTGGGTTGAATTAGCAGAGGGCTGAGTTATCATCTAACATAATGGGTGGTAATGCCAGTAGGCCGCAACCCCCACAGATTTTGCACAGAAAAACCAATTTTTCTGTGATGATAGAATAAAGAATGGTTGGAAAATATTGGTTACACAAAAGGCATACTTTTATGATTTAAATAGAATGATGCTATATTTTTACAACTCAAACCTTTTTCAGCACTTCAACTAAGAGAAAATCATCGTATGGAGTTTAAAAGTTTTTTTTTTATTGCTGATTTTAAAGTATCACACAAACTAACTCTATGGCCAACAGCTATTTTGAGGTCAGTCTATGGATACTGAACTGTCAGAATGCCATCTTTTCATTCATGAAGCCAAATGCAAAAGCATGGGGTCTGGCCAGTGGCATTCTCCTATCAAGGAATAGTGAGTATACATCGTTGACTGTTTCCAGACCATGCCTCCATCCCTCCTACATCTTGTTAATTAAGAAACATAAATTTTGGTGTGTTCACTCCAACATTTTCATGCCTCTTGTGAGGAGTTGCTCCTTGGCGTGGCAAAGTTAATGAAGCATGGGTATCATCATCATTTCAGATGGGTGTGCTGTCGAGTGTGTGCCTGGAAGGCAGCGCACTGCACAAGGAAGGCAAAAGCCAAGCCAAGCCAAGCCCAATCAGAGCAGGAAGCCCTCCTGAGGGAGGCAGCGGGCATTCCTGCCTTGCAGGAATGTGGTGTTAAGTAGTAAAGCTGAAGGAGGAACAATAATGACATAATCCCTTTGTTTTTCTTATTCTTGACACATTTTCTTCACCTGAATCCCCTTCTGAGTGGCACAGCCAACAATTTTATCTGGCTTCTTCCAAATGGCAGAGCTCATTTTTTCAGATTGCTAGGCTTTGAGGGCTTGAGAATAGGACCCTTTGCTTAGAAACAGAGCGCCACCCTGCAGCTCTGGTCCTTCAGACTGAGCCGAGCCAGAGATGGCCCTGCGGGCCACCCACAGGTGTTTGTTCTGATCCAGAGAGCATCTCTGTTTAGACAGGCTCCTTAGCACAACTGGCTCCACACATGTCCTCTACGGGCTGGGAGCAATGCCAGCTGTGGGGTTGGTAAGTAATGCTATCCAGGTGGTACAGCTCCAACGTTCACCCTCCCTTTTGAAGGGAGGCAGCCGCTGACTCAAAAAACAAGGTGCCACTGTTCCCATCTGGAAGAGCAGGTTCTACCTGAAGGCCCACATTCACTGGCAGAGCGTGCCTACAGCGTAGCATGTCCGCAGGCAATGCAGCCTTTCCAGCCCGACCTCCCACGTCTTCCTCAGAAGAAAGCTGTGGGCAACATCAGCCCACTGGTGACAACTCTACCTGCCTTCCTCTCACGGGATCCGGTACAGAATTGGCTCGAGGTTTGATCGTCAAACAGATCTCTATTTTAAAATAACTTTTCTTATTAACAATCAGGTACTCAACTGATTTATCCTACACATGGTACAGACTCCATCTCAAGTTAGAGGCTAGGATTTTTTTGTTCCTGCCTAATTTGCATTTTAAGGTGAAATCATCTGATGTGGGTTTGTATGAGACTTTTTAGCAATTATTAATTAATCTTCATAATTTAACAGCTGAGCTCCACTGTGCTTTCCTTGCTGTGTCAGGACAATCTAGCCCACTCAACTCACCTTCACAATGCTTGGGCAGCTCCCAGTGACACTGGCCCCCAACTGAGAAAAGTGGATCTGGACTGAATTGGTCAATCCTTGGCAGAAACAGGTTTATATTCAGACTGCACAGTCTAAAGCCAACAATTATCCAAAATGGCCTAAGTTATTTTAAAATTTATTTTTATATACAGATGAGTAATGAATGCATTTGGCACTGAAGTGTATAATCTACACAGCTCCTAAAGGATTTTAAACCTTTCAGAGTTCTTACATGATTTACAAGTTCTGAGCACTAAATCAGACGTTCCTGAGATTTAGTAGCTGTAAGTGTTGCATAGTTTCACCTGTGGATTCTTAGGCTATTAGCCTAAGGATTTATTCATGCCTTGCTGGGAATGTAAGCACGGAAATTTGAGGCTGACTCTACTTGTCTCACATGCTCTGGAAGCGCTGCCCCAAGTGCTTGCTAGTTTAGACAGCCTGGCATTCCTCATAGTTTAAGGAACTGCTAAAGGACAACAAACTTCATTTCTTCTGTTAGACTGTCCACTCTGCTTAGAACACCATTTTCCCAAGCTTGAAATGTCTGCTCTACTGGGTTGTTACTGTTGAAACATAAACTACCCTGGCTACTCTGTTTCTATTAGGAACTATGCACAGGTATGGGCCCACAAAAACTCTCTCCACGTCTCTTTTCACATCTGGAAGGTTGAACTTTGCATCAGGTATTCCCAGATCCACCTTCAGATCCTACTCACAGTCTGCTCAGAAGTCTAGTGGTCACCTAACATTGGTGTGGCTAAAAATTAGTCTTCCTCCAGTCCTTTTCTACTCTTTCCAAATATCTCCTGTCTATATTGCTGTTGTGCAGTTCCAATCCTTGTTTGCTTCTTGAGTCTTCCTGTCTACAGACACCATAGCTGGAGTCTGTATTTGTCCCACAAGCCTTCCATAAACTGCATAACCCATTTGCTCAGATCATCATGTCCACAGCCCTTTATTTTCCATAATACTCCACAGGTTTTTTCTTTGATGGAACTCTTGGAGCACCCCTCTTGAAGACTGTATTGGATCACTTTGCATCCTTCTTGTAAAGCATGTTGGGACTGGCTTAAGGGGAGGAAGCCAAGTGCTGGTGGCTCACACCTGTAATCCTGCTACTCAGGCTGCTGAAATCTGAGCCTCACAGTTTGAAGCCAGCCCAGACAGGGAAGTCCATGAGACCCTTACCTCCAATAAACCATCAAAAAACCAGAAGTGGAGCTGTGACTCAAGTGGTAGGGCACTATCCTTGAGCAAAAAAGCTCAGAATAGTACACAGTTCAAGCCCCAGGACTGGCACAAAAAAAGGTGTGTGTGAAGGTGTGTATAAGATGAGATATGGGACAGTGTTGGAGGGCGAATGATCAGAGTACACTGTATGCATATGTCAAAATGAAACTCCACTGTACAGATGAATGAAAGTGTGTTACCCAGAGTAACATTTTTTTTAAATAAAAGATAAATGCAGACAGGTCTGGACACAACCCTCCAGTGGTAGGGCTATGCTTCTGGTGGACAAAAGCCTCCTTTCTGCCTTTTTTCTTGAGGTTTTGGTGATCACTGTTTCTTCTGATTAGAAGACTTTCATGTGTGTCAACTCAAGTTGCTTTTTCTTTTTAAAACAATTATTTTAATTGTTCAGTAAAATTGTATGTTTTGTCATATACAAGCTGTTCTGGATTAAGTTTACACTGTAGACTGGTTAACTATGATTATTATGTATATTACTTCATATATTATTTGTGTGTGTCTGTGTGTGGTGAAAACACTTAGAATTCGGTGATTTGCAGGACTAAGACACATTGATACTAACTATAGTGGCCACACCACAGACCAGCACTTTCCTGATCAGTTCTCAGTCTGGGTCTCACTTTGGAAGGTCATCCTGTCATCTACAGTGCAGCCACACCCTTGTTCCCATCCACCACCAGTTTTATTTTCCCTATAGCTTTCTACATAGTATAAAAATGTCCAAGGCTACTGTGCTCATGTTCTGCCTACCTATTAAGATAGCCTCATTCAGTTTTCCATAAATAAAATAGGTACTCTAAAAAGGGTTGGGCCTTGGCAGTGCCTCCATATGACTTATGAAGGGAAATTCCACAACAGTGAACATCTACCTTCCTCCAGATTCAACAGCCACCCTCCACATCTGGTGAGATCTCTGGAGCCTCTTGGGCAGGTATTGCAAGTGAAGGCAGATGGACTGAAAGCATTTGACCTTGCAGGGTTTGATACCTCCTCTATTCTGCTGATAAAGAGGTCAGAGAACGGGCTCTAGAATTATGTAGGCCTCACAGAGTCTGGCTTCCTAGAGGCGTCCCAAGTATCATGATGTACACTAATGAGTCATCTCTGCTCCAGGACATGGGGAGGTTACTGTGGAGGAGAATGAAAGTGCTTGTTTGCCTTGGGCTGGAGTCTCACACTTGGTATCCTAGCTTCTTAGGAGGCTGTGGTTTGAGGCAAGCCCAGACAGAAAAATTCACTAGACTCTATCTCCAAAACAACCAGACAAAAGCTGGGCCAAAGATGTCACTCAAGTGGTACAACACCAGCCTAGTAAGCTTGAGGCCCTGAGTTCAAACCCTAGCAACATGAAAAAGTGAACTTTCCTTGCATTGTATCTTATCTACCAGTTAGGTCTACTGGTCACTTAAGAAAACTGGTTAAGCCAGAGCTGGGTAAACTGTTCAAGGTCAATCACAAAAGCTGGTCCTGGGCTTATAATTTTTTTTTGAGCTTGCCCAGTGCCTAGGCATTGTCTTTGAGCTTCTTTTGTTCAAGGTTAGCACTTTACCACTTGAGCAACAGCACCATTCCTGGCATTATCTGTTTATGTGGTACTGAGGAATTGAACTCAGGGCTTCATGCATGCTAAGCCAGCACTTTACTACTTTGCCACATTCCCAGCCGCTGGGCTTACAGTTTTAATCACTGTGTGCACACTCTTGTACAGGGAAGATATTTACTGTGTCATTTATGAAGAAGGCTGAATCTTGCCAACTGTAGAAGGAGTAAAGAGAACATGTCCTTCTTCCTGCTCAATGTACAGCTGACATTGCTATTCCAAAAGACAAGTTAACAAGAGAAATGTAAGGTACCATCATTTTGAGTGTCATGGTAAGGTTGAAGAAAGGTTGTGTAGAATTGTGTCTATACAGAATATTTTGATCTCACGGTATAGCCATCTTTCCTCCCAGACATGGGCAGGACCCCCTGGAGCAGGTGTTACAATTTATCACAAAAAGCAGGTCAAACTGTTTATGACCAGATCTAAGACTGTAAGACAGAGGAGTAGGGAAATATCCATGTGTTTAGGCTCTATGGCTTGTTTTGGGGAAAGGGAAATCTACTTTCTTTGGCCTGCCTTGAGGCAGAGAAGACCAAGTTTCTATGACTCCTCAAAGTAGAATGGAGAGGGCTGGGAAGGTGGCTTACTGGGACAGTGCTTGCCTTGCATGCATGAGGCCCTGGGTTCAATTCCTCAGTACCCCATAAGCAGAAAAAGTGAGAAGTGGTGTTGTGGTTCAAGTGGTAGAGTGCTAGCCTTGAGTTGAAGAGCTGAGGGACAGTGCTCAGGCCTAGTTCAGGCCCCATGACTGACAAAAAAAAAAAATGGAGAATGAAGTTAAACAGGAGGTAGTGGTCTCCACTTCTAGACACTGTTGAGGTCTTCCCCACTAAATGAGTTCTATCACACACTTCAGCACTTGCAAGGGAGCAGTTCCCTTTGGTGCCATCAATTAGCTGCAAGAGAACTGCAGTCAAAACCACCAGTTAGAAGTTCCATGCACATGTGTAAAATTAAAATAGGCTTTTATGCTGGGTGCTGGTGATTCATACTTAAAATTCTAGCTAGTCGGAAGGCTGAGATAGCCAGCCTGGACAGAAACATCAGCAAGATTCTTATTTCCAATTAACTAGCAGAAAGCTGGAGGAGGCACAGCTCAAAGCGAAAGCTGAGTGGGAGGCTCCAAGTTCAAGTGCCAATTCAGGCACAAAAGAAAACAACTGACCATTTAATCCTCTCTGTGCTGTGAGAACAGCCCCTCCCTGGGTCCAACACTGTGCTGCAAACATGAACACGAACTCCAGGAGTCCAGTGGGAAAAGCAGGTACCTCTAGCGTGACCCTACTCTGTCCAGCTGGGGGCTACAAGTCTCCATGTCCATTATCTAATTTCATCCTCCAAAACTTGTTAAAACAGAATGGTAAAAACATTACCAGGGTCCCAGGAAATTGATCACTCTCTGCAATCCATACCTTCCTCTGCACTAAACAAAGTACATGGCTGAATTGCAGGCCTAGTGATATCTGATCTACACAAAGGACCGTGACCACAGAAAACCTGAGTGTTAGCTCTGAGATATTATGTGGTATAAAATTAGTACAAAATATTCAAAGACATGGAAGTTAAGTATTTATATAAAGAGAAAAAACTTTTACAACTGAAGTTTGAAGGAGTGTTTTAAACTTACATTAAACAATGCTTAGCTGAACGGTAAATCCTGTCAGTGTAGAAATAATTTTTTTTTACTATCAAAGAAGAAAATTATATAAAATTTAATCCATGGATACATAGTTGGCTGGAAAAATGCCAGTTTGACCTCGAAGTGTTCCTTCCCACCAATCAAAATGTGAGTCAGATTTTGAAATAACTGTTATTCTGTCTCCAGCTTGAAAACTCAAGTCCCCAGGCTGTTGCCCATCAAAGGAGTACAGTGCCGTCACTTCTACTGGTCGATTAGAGCTGTCTAAAACAAGAAAAGAATCCAAGTTATTCATGCTTTCTAGAGGAGAAATGGAAGCATGTATAAGAAAAAGCGGCTGGTTAGGGTTGAGAATTTTCCCTCAGTGTATGGCAGAACCATGACACACATTTCTGTAATGCTTGCGCGTCATCAAACTTTTGAAAACAGCAAATGTTTAGCAGTAGTTCCCATATCCACATAAGTCAGAACTGCACATTATTCCATACTTTATGTACTTGGCAAGTGTTTGTGGTTTATCTGTGAATTTCGTGTGTGTGTGTGTGTGTGTGTGTGTGTGTGTGTGTGGTTGGTTCTTAGTGATTGATGTTCTGCAGTAATCCTGCAGAAAGTACACACAGGATGTGTGCCTATATGTACTTATCTCTGCTTCCTGATACCTTGTGAACTACCCTTGGAATGCACCTTTTGGATCTGTTCCTGAAATTACCATGAGCAAACCCCTGAAACCCCTTAAAAGCAGAGGAAGGGAAAGACACCTTCAGTTTTAATCATTTCTGTTGGTTAAACTCATTCCTTGGCCCATGGTAGAATTAAATTATTAAACTATTAAAACAAGTGTAAAATCTCACTGCATGGGCAATCCTTCATCCAACGTGGTATCTGCTGGTAGAACCAGTAACACCTCAGAATTAAATGATACAATAGACTAAAGGGACTTGACAGATATCTACAGGGTATTTCATCCAACTGTTGCATAATGCATACCTAACTTTCTCCAAAACAGATTATATTTAGGACATAAAGCAAGTCTTACCAATTATAAGAAAACTGAAATAATTATCTGCACTCTACCAGACCATATGGTACACAATTAGAACTCAACAACAAAAGAAACTACAGAAAATATTCAAACACATAGAGACAGAATAACACATTATTGAATAATGAGTGGATCATTAAATAAAAAAGGGGAGAAATCCTAAAGTTCTTAGACTCCACGGAAAAGAAAATAAAACCTAGCAGAACCTTTGGGATATAGCAAAGGTAATGCTCAGAGGAAAGATTAAGCTATAAGCTCCTACATCAAAATGAAAAGTGTTATCTCAAATATATAGTCTAATAATATGCCTTGAGCTTCTAGAAAAGCAAGAATTAGTCAAGCTCAAAATTAGCAGATGGAAAGAATAAAAATCAGGGCCAAAAGCAATGAAATAGAGCCTTAAAAATCTAATTAAAGAATCCATGAAACAAAAAAGTTGACTATTGGGAAAAATAAGATAGATTAATCTGTAGTCAATCTGATTAGACAAGGAGGGGACAGACTTTGTAAACAAAAGATGAAAATGGGGATTATCACAGCAAATAAAAAAGAACATTCAGAAGTCATGAAGAAATATTTTGGAAATTATATTCAAGTAAACTGGACAATCTTGAAGAAGTAGATATATTTCTAAATGCACTTGACCTACCAAAATTAAACCAAGAAGCTATCTATAAAAAGGGAATGAGACTGAAGCAGTATAATAGTCTTACAGCAAAGAAAAGCCAGGACCAGACAGATTCACCACTAACTTCTATGTCTAAAAAGAAACGAACACCAACAGTTCTCAAGCTTTTCAATGAGAGATGAAGGGAAAGAACACTACCAAATAAATTCTATAAAGTCAGTATTTCACTCATTTTATACACAGATATGGAGACAACAAAAAGAGCAACAACTTACCCAAACAATCATGCTTATGTTTAATGCATGCTATGTGCCAAATCAAATTGTCTTAATTCCAGGTATGTAAAGCTGATTCAATATATGTGAATTAATAAATGTAAAACAACACAGAAACAGAATCACAGACAAGAATCAACTGATACAAAAAGCCTTAGCCTTTTATGATAAACAATATAAGGAATCTAGGAATATGAGAAATGTACCATGACACATTGAAGACTATTTATGACAAACCTATACTGAACAACATACTAAATGGAGAAAACCAGAAATAATATCTCCCCAAGTTAGGAATAAGACCAAGGTGCCCTCTACATACCTTGTTATTATATTACTGGGATTCTTACCAATAGCAATAAAACAAGAGAAATAAAAGGGATCAAAATGGGAAAGGAAAAATTCAAAGTATCTCTACTTGAAGACTATGATCCTACACATAACAGAACCTAAATATTCCAAGCAAAACTCCTAGATTTGATAAACATCTTTTACAAAATAGCAGGATTCAGAACCAACATAAAAAAATCAGTACCCTTTCTATATTCCAACAGTCAACAGGCTGAGAAAGCAAATAGAACTGAACAGATAATTCTCAAAAGAAGTCCAACAAATACATGAAGAAGTGCTCAACATCCCTGGCCACAAAGGAAATATATACCCAAACAACAATGATACCTCATCTCAACAAATACATGAAGAAGTGCTCAACATCCCTGGCCACAAAGGAAATATATACCCAAACAACAATGATACCTCATCTCACCTTAGTCAGAATGACCATTATCAACAACACAGCAACTGGAACTGCTGGCAATGAGGTGGAAGAAAGGGAATTTTTATTCCCACTGTTGGTGAGAACGTAAAGCAATAAAACCACTATGGTAATCAGTATGGAAGTTACTCAAACCATACAATACACGAATACCATTCCTGGGTAACTATCAGAAGGAATTTAAGTCAGGAGGCAAAAGAGGCACGTGCACACCCATACTCACATGCAGCACTGCTTACAATCTCCTTATTATGGAAACAGCCCAAATGGTCTAAAACTGATGAGTGGATTAAGGAAATAAATTTGAGCTGGGTGCTGCTGGCTCATAACTGTCATCCTAGCTATTCTGGAGGCTTAGATCTGAGGAATGCAGTTTGAACCAGCCTGGGAAGGAAAAGAGGATATACTAATTTCTAATTAACCAGCAAAAAGCTAGAAGTGAAGTTGTGGATCAAGTGGTAGAGTGTTAGCCTTGAGCAAAAATGCTCAGGGACAGGACCAGGGCTCTGAGTTCAAGCCCCAAGACCACCACTACCACCCACCACCACCACCACCAACAACAACAAAAAGTGAATGAAGATCAGGAATGTAACATAGGACCTGTCTGGAGTGAGGATGGGAGGAAGGAGCACAAATGGAAAGGGTTAAAGAAGGTAAGATGGTCAAAATATTTTATGTATAATGCATACACATTGTACATATACTTTATGTATAATGAATGTATATATGTGTAATGAAACAATGAAACTTGTTTTTTTTTTTTTTTTTTTGGGTCCAGTTGTGCGACCTGAGCTCTGGGCCTGGGTGCTGTCCCTCAGCTCTTCAGCTCAGCTCTTCAGCTCAAGGCTAGCGCTCTACCACTTGAGCCACAGCACCACTTCCGGCTTTTTTCTTTTTTGCTTATGCTGAGGAATCGAACCCAGGGCCTCAGGCATGCAAGGCAAGCGCTCTACCACTGAGCCACCTTCCCAGCCCCAATGAAACTTGTTGAGAGTGGTTGGGGAAGAAAAGGAGGGGGATGAGGAAGGGCAGAGGGGTGTGTCTTATCAAAGTAAATTACATAGATATTTGGAAGATTCAAAATAAAAACTTGTATAGCTAACAAATGCTAATAAAAATGTAAAAACAAGAAAAACTGTGATTGTAAGATGGCTATGAATCACTTTCAATGAACTATTTTTCATTTACCAACTCTCTCGTGATATCCAGAAAGCTCAGGATACAGCTTATATTCATTTCTGTAACCTGGAAGAAAGGGAGAAGATTTGGAAAGCTTATTAAAATTTATAAAATACACAAGCAGGCCTAACCCTTCCTAAAGGCATGGCTCAAGTGGTAGAGTGCCAGCTATGATCAAGGGAGCTAAACAAGAGCATGAGGCTCTAAGTCCACGCCTGGTACTTACACACATGCACACTCACATACATACACATGTTATTCCTTAATTGAAATATTTCCTATAAAAATATGCGGCAAATATGTTTTTTAAAACTATCAAGCCTAACTGATCTTTAGGTGTCAGTTAAAAACTATATAGCTGCATGAATACACATTGTCTAAAATTATTTTAGGATTAAACAAGCAAGAATGTTTAGAAGTCATGGACTTGGGGACTGAAAACTATTTTTTTCTTTTTCGTCTATTTTTGGCAGTACAAATGGGTTTATTTATTTATTTAGTTGGTCCTGGGTCTTGAACTCAGGGCCCAGGTGCTGTCCCTGACTTTTGTGTAACAGGCTAGTGTTCTACCAAGTGAGCCACTGCTCAACTTTTGGCTTTTCGCTGGCTGACTGAAGACATGAGTCTCAAAGATTTTCCTGCCCAGGTTTAGCTTTGAACCTGGATCCTCAGACCTCAGTCTCCTGAGCAGCTCGGGTTATAGGTATGAGCCACTGGTACCCAGCAGTACTCCTGGATTTTGAATCCAGGTCTTACTGCTCCTGAGCGTGGTGCTCTACTGCTTAAGCAGCACCTTCACTCCTTTTGCTCTGAGTAATTTTGAGACAAGTCTTTCTTTGTGGCTGGCATGAGACATTAGATTCTGAGATATACTTCCCACCATAACTGGGGTAACACACCTTGCTCTTTCTATTGAAATAGGGTCTCATGGACTTTTCTGCCAAGCCTGGCTTCAATCCTCTAATACCATCCTCCTGAATAGCTAGAATTACAGGAATAAGGCACTCATGGAGATATGAATCACATCTTATTCTTTAATAAGACAAACTCCAGTGATCCAAATCTCATTATCACTAAAGAAAAGCAATTGCTATTCTAGAAGTCAGAATAAAGAAGGCTCACATTCAACCTTGAACCCTATGTCTTTCATTCACCCGAAGATTTTATATTGTTTATATTATTTTATTATGTAATACTTTCTACAATACATATTACTCTGAGTATATATGTATATATATGCTTAATTTGTAAGTTTACTAAACATAAAACTAAGTTTTCATTTGAAATACATCTCAATAGATAGATGGGATGAGATTTCTTAAAATTAGTTTGTGCTCATAGAATGGCTATTTCTTATAGCTAGAACATCAAAATTATATTTCAGTGTTCCTTTTGCCTTGTTATAGATACAGTGCAAAGAGAGAAAAAATATTGTTTGTTTTTTGGAGACAGAATCTCATTATGAAGCTATCTTTGAACTTCTGGGCTCAAACAATCCTCCTGCCTCCACTTTCCAAGAATCTAGGACTACATGTGCTACCACAATAACAATAGTAGAATGGTTCTTGTTAAAACTAGGCAAGGCTGGGAGGAGGCATTTTATAATAATGTAACTAAATTCTTTTATAGTCCTGAGATAGAGACAGAAATTTTAATCATCACCAAAGCAACAGAAAAATATTTAAATAATACTATATTATTATGATGATAGATGTTTCTTTGGATGATCACTAAGTATGTGACTTCTAATTACTATATAATTATATTAATAATTATGATCAAATTATGATATAATGTTCTCTGTATAAATTCTGATAAGTCAATCAGATTCTTCCTCAACTTTATTCAAAGTGAAGAAAGAAAGTAATATATTTATAAGAAGTCTAGCTGCTGAACAATGAAGACTGGGAAAAAAATAGGTATAAGACATAAAGGAGAGGATAATAAGCTTGCTGATCTCTGAAGACCTTTAGTATTCATTCTGTTGCTTCTCCCACTAATAATAGTTAATAGTTACAGTTTCTTTTTTTTTTTTTTTTTCCAGTTGTGGGGCTTGAACTCTGGGCCTGGATGCTGTCACTGAGTTCTTCAGCTCAAGGCTAGCACTCTACCATTTGAGCTACAGCACCACTTCCAGTTTTCAGGGTGGTTTATTGGAGATAAGATTCTCACAGACTTTCCTGCCCGGGCTGGCTTTAAACCTTGATCAGGCGTGAGCCACCAGCACCTGGCAATAGTTACAGTTTCTATACTGAGGTTTTTAAGGCAAGATCTAAATTAAAGTCATTTTTGTGTTTCTCAAAGTCACAGATTAATGCCTCTTGGATAATAACCTTTACATGAAAGATTTCCTACTTTGACATAATTCTATTAACTGGCAACTTTTATTCATGAAATAGAGAATTTTAAGAGTGAATCATAAAAATGAATGATATAAAAAGACAGGTAAAGAAGAAAACCGTGTTTCATAAATTTCAAATACTTAAAAGATATCTTGAACTGTAAAGCAGTGTACACTTTCAATTACAACTACAACTACTTGGGAGGCACAAAAGGATGGCCAACTCAAGGCCAGCCTGGTCAAAGGTTAGTGAGGCTGCCTCAAAATCAGGAGAATTGAGGGATGTGGCTCAGGTTTTATAACTCTTGCCTACAAACACAAAGAATCCCTGAGTTCAATCTTAAGCAGCACAAAAAGAAAGAAAGAAAATAAGGAAAAGAAAAGAAAAGAAAATCATCTCATGATCCTGAGTTCCCAGAATGTATAGTAAAATAAATATTCGGAAATGTACATCTATGAGTATGCATGAAGACACTGTTCCCTTTTTAAATAACTAGGATAATATCCTTCAGAAGAAATAAATTAAAAAATTACAGATAAATCTCAAGGTAGACTTAAAGAAAGCATCTTATGAATGAGAACAGAAGTTTTCATAAATTATAGGACTGAAAACATGACTCATGATTTAAAAGAGACAGAATATTTACTTTTCTCTTAAATACCCATTCATTATGCTTTCTGAAAGTTTAACAATATTGCTTGATTGCTTAACAACAGTACTTATATTTACTTTGTGAGCCAGAGGTCAGCTGGCCTACTCCAGATGACTGCTGTGGTCTTGATGATGGTTTTGGAGGTAATTCTTTAGCCTGGGGAAAACAAGGATGGATATATACAATTCTATGTAACTGTAACCCTTCTGTTTAGTAATAAAAAAATACAATTCTAAACTTGGTCTTAAGTCACTGAGCACAGAACACTTTCTGTTTCTCACAAGTTTGTGAAGCAGATTCCATCCCACACACTGCTAAGGAGGTACCCTGAAAGCTCACGTGTAGGCTTTTCAGCTCCGCATGATAGAACTGGAAGAGGAAGCCCAAATGTGGTCAGGTCAACATCCACCTTTTAGTTTTGGTTTCATTTAGCATTTCAACAAAAGCCTGGTAGGGCTGACTGTGGCAGCAGTTGGTATTAGTTTTAATCATTAACATCACCAGGTTTCATTCATAGGGAAACTGTCCTTAAACTCTCCAGAGACAATGACAAAGTCCCAGGACATTTTTAACCAGGACATTATGTAAATAAGTCACAAAAGAAGTCCAGTTTGACAGAGTAACCTGATACCAGGGAAAGAAATTGCTGGGACCACAGAAAGAAACAGTGAAAGTAGATACCACCACACCTTCCTCTGCTCCCTGGCTGCTTTCCTGGAGTTGATTCGTTGTCCTTCACTCTCATACTTTTCAGTAAAGGAATCAAGAATTTCATAAAGATCTTCTGCTTGAGCAGGCCGTGGAATATCTCCAAATAAAATGTCATAAGCTCGAATGTCCTGACAGTAAAATCTAGTAAGAACATAGATTTAAGAATATTTAAAAAAAAGAATATTTCTTTAAACTAAAGAGCAAGTCTATTAATACAAAGGTATTTTCTAGAGTGAAACACATGATGTGTAAATATGTATGATCACTCTCATCTCATGCCTACCACATTTTAAACCTCATGTTCAATTCTTCAACTTGCCTCTAAGCTCTATACAACACACACTAACACACCTATTCCCCCCACATTCATAGGGATTACACAAATATACATACAAGCAGCTACATTTTCACAGGTTTTTACTTTTTAAACTTGCTATAAAATTAGTTTTCACATATATGAAATTTCTTTAAAATGTCCATTTTTAAATCAAAATTGAATGAAATTTTCCAAGGAGTTGTTTCAGTTAATCCAGGATTAAGTTGAACTAAAGCAGAAATAGCCAAAGGCTAGAATAGGAAATTTCTTTTTATTTATTTAATTTACTTTATTTTTTTTTTTATTGTGAAAATACTGTACAGAGGGGTTACAATTACAAGGGCAAGATAATGAGTACATTTCTTATCAAGCATTGTAGCCTCCTCCTTTGTTTCCCCTTCCCATCCCTTCCCATCCTCCCCCCGCCCCCCCCCCCCCTCCAACCCTCCCCGTCCCCCCCCAAAGTTGTAAAGTTCATTTTCAACATAACAACTTGTACATCTCATTGTTGCAATGGATCCACCTGTATCCCTATTTAAACGACTTGTTTTTCCCCTTCCCCTCCACAAATTATACCGACCTCAAATACAGTGAAAGCAGGGGTTATACTGTGGGGGAGGGACATACAAAGCAACGAAGAAATAATCTTATAAATGTGTTAGAAACAATCACATGCAAGAAAAAAGACATTTGAATATATATCTTAGGGTTCATTTCCCTAACATCACCTTATCTGACCTTTTCTGCTTGACTCAGACATATACTAGATATTGCAAATAAGGGAAACCATGGGACCTATATTTCTTTGGGCCTGACTCACTTCATTTAATATAATTTTTTCCAAGCCTTTCCATTTGTTAGGAAATGGAAAGGCTTAGAATAGGAAATTTCTAAAATTATGCATGTTATACTTCTCAAACTGAGGAAACCACAAGTGAAAACATGGCTGTTGAGTCTATCAGATGATCACTTCTTCCTGTTTCCAAGTTTGGTGGTTTCAAGTTGTAACATTACAAATGCATTGAGTCTGGTAGAGGCTCTCCTGCACCCTGGGTGTACGAGAGGCTGTCCCTCTGGGTCCTATCCCCCCACCTTACCGGATCCCTTGAACCTGAGTCTCCAGGTCCCCGAATCCTACTGTCCTTCTCAGCTGCTCACCCTCCCTGTGCCTCATGCATTACACACTGACAATTTCTTTTCATATATATATATATATATATAGTATTATATATATATATATATATATATATATATATATATTCAGTTGTGGGGCTTACACTCTGGGTCTGGGCGTTGTCCCTCAGCTCTTTAGCTCAAGGCTAGTGCTCTATCACTTGAGCCATAGTGCCACTTCTGGTTTTCTGGTGATTAATTGGGAGATAAGAGTTTCACAGACTTTCCTGCCTGGGTTAGGCTTTGAACCCTGATCCTCAGAGCGCAGCCTCCTAAGTAGCTAGGATGACAGGCGTGAGCCACCAGCGCCCAGCCACAGTGATGATTTCTAAGAGCAAATGTGGGGAAAAATATCCAGACATCAAGTCAAACTTTTCCCTTCAGCTTCTATGAGCTTCCAAATCTTTTATTCAAAAAATTTTTTTAAAATAAAAATTGCTCTCTAGTTGACACAGAGCCAAGACAAAGGATGAGTGTGAAAACAGAAAGAAGTCTGTCATAATGAGACATAAGCTTTCTTACTAGGTCCTCTATAAAAGTTGACAGAATATAGGTTTATGATGTCTTCAGTTAGTAGAAAATTACATTAATAAGTGAAGAACTTATGCTTATGAATCTTATTCTAAATGAACAAAACACAGACAATTGAGCATGTATCATGATTATAATCATATTTGACAAAGCCAAGGGAAATCATGCTTAGGAAGATGTTGAGAAGTAGAAAAAGTAAAATGTAAAATCAGTCTTAAAGAGGTAGAGAATGTTTTGTCTTTTTTCTGAACTTTCTATAAGAATACAATACTTTTACCTTAAATTCTAAAATATAAAGTGTGTACATAGGGGCATATTTTGTTGCATTTAAAAATATGTGTATTCCATAGACTCATAAAAACTGTATCAACTTTGAAGGTATGGTCTTCTCATCATACATGCTTTAAATCAATTAAAATTACTTTGACTTGCCCTTACTTCCGATTAGTTTCTTTCCTTTCAATCAAACAGCTCCCTTCTAGGGAAATGCCAGCAAAGAGTCCCCTTGATTTGCAGTATGTAAAGACAGCTGCAGAGCTTCTCAGGGCCACATTTCCTTCCAGGTTCCTGGAAGGGACAGCAGGAGTCAGATGAACGCTTCAATAGTCTGAACTTAGCCACGAGAAATCTCTCATTGTGCCTTGGCTTCCATATGTCTCACAGGGGGGAATTTTTTTTTTAAAATTGTGAAAATACCGTACAGAGGGGTTACAATTACATGGGCAAGGGAATGAGTACATTTCTTATCAAGCATTGTTGCCTCCTCCATTGTTTCCCCTTCCCATCTCTGCCTCCTCCCCACCCCCAAAGTAATTGTTGTAATAGGTCCACCTGTATCCCTATTTGAACGATTTGTTTTTTCCCTTCCTCTCCACAAATTATACCAACATCAAATATAGTGAAAGCAGGGGTTATACCATGGGGGAGGGACATACAAAGCAACAAAGAAATCATCTTATAAATATGTTAGAAACAATCACAAGAAAGAAAAAAACCTTTGAAAAGTTATCTTGGGGTTCATTTCACCTAACATCAACTTATCTGACCTTTTCTGCTTGTCTCAGATATATACTAGTTATTGCAAATAAGGGAAACCATGGGACCTATGTTTCTTTGGAACTGGCTTACTTCACTTAATATAGTTTATTCCAAGTCTTTCCATTTCCTAACAAATGGGGCAATGTCAATCTTTCTGATGGAGGCATAGAATTCCATTGTGTATATATACCACATTTTCTTGATCCATTCATCTACTGAGGGGGGAATTTCTGATGGCTATGCTAGCATTTTAATGTGGCCTAGACAGAAGACGGGCCAGCAAGAACACCCCATGTGGAATCATTGCAGAATGGAATGACAGCATGTGAGGGTCACACTGGAGGGAGATGGAGAGCTGGAATCTCCACACAAGCAAACGCATCTCAGTGGCAACCTGCACATCTGTGCCATGGCTTTACTGTTTAATTTATACCTCGCTTAGTAACCTAGGAACAATATTCCACCAGCAGAAAAGGAAAATACAACTAAAGTACTGTAAACATTGTTTAAGTAAGGCTTAGCCATTTCAAATTTTCATGATTTACCTTAAGAAAATTTTTTTCTCTCTTGAACAAAGCTGTCATTTTTTAATTAGTAAAATTTGACTTGTTTTGGATTTGTCAAACTCAAGGTAAATTTTCTGTGTTCAATTTCAATAGAAGCCATGGCTTGTATTTCTGAAACTTGTTTCTTCTGGTGAGTTCTGCTTGAGATTTTTCTAGTGTATCTCACCAGCTAGTATGTTTGTTTTTCTGTGTATGCGTGTGATTTTTTGTGTGTGTGTGATGGCTTATCCTCTTGTAGACACATAAATCATAATTTGGCTGATTCATTCTCACTTCCAAAATATTTTATATGGCTCACCTTCCCAAAGGCCCAACTGCCACAGTAAAATTTCCTCCCAGTGTCAGGTTTCCACCCTTCGCAAAGGCTTCTACTGCTCTGTCATAATTCAAAATTATTACCAAATCCGATACCTAAAATATAGAAAGTCACTTCTTTAAAAACAGTGACAACTAAGTACCATGTAAAGTACATGTTAACTTAAACTCAAATACATCATAAACAATGTCATTTCAATATAGAAAGAACAAACATGAAGAGCCATGATTTTGAGCTGATGCAGGAAGAAGCCAACATTGTGGTGATAATTATGAACAATGCTTGTGAGCTACCCCTGTGGTGAGCTTCACTGTGATGTCTCCTGCTGGGCTTTATTCCTACCCAACACTAACAGTGCAGCTGGTGCAGATGAGGCCCAGTAAGGCTGCAAACAGTTACTATTGATAACCAGAATAGAGCAAAACAGGTGGCCTGAACCACCTCGCTGCCCAAGTGGTTTCTTTCTTTTCTTTTTCTTTTTGATGGCAAGGAAACTTGACAGAGCTTTACTGAGTAAGTAAACAAGCAGGTAAGCAGACAAACAAAAGGGCAGGGGCGCATTCTAGCAAAGTATGAGTGCTTTTACAGGGAGAGAGAAAGAAAGAGGGAGAAAGAAAGGGAGAGGGAGAGGGAAGGGGGAGAGGGAGAGGGCATGGGAGCCCCAGTAGATTCTTAATGTGTCAAAGACCCGACCCATGCAGAAGGTTTCTCCTTGTGAAACAGGGTACTGTTTCACATTTTGGCAATGTGGTGGATAGGGAATTTCCAAAAACTCTTGGAGGTGAAGTCCCTCCCCCATCTCCAGGTGATAGGGAGTGCCTGAACTCCTAGAGGCAGGAGCGGGAACTTGGACAACTGGACCTGCCAGACCTATACCTATATGTACTTGAGACCCTGCCCCCTAACTATAACCCTATCTAGGCCCTGACCACCTTAGCTGCCGTTGTGCTGTCTTGTGTTTACTGACTCTTCTCAGGTCAGTATAGCAATCCTCTTCAACTCTCCATTAGAGGTGATCTGGTTTGTTGAGATGTTTTTCTGCTCTTTCTTTACACTACTACCCTATGGCTCAGTTTCCTAACAGTATTAAGTGTACTGGAGGCTGCAAGCAGTTTTGGAGATATGTGTCCACTCAAAGTTGCCAGCTTTCCAATAAAAATTCCTGATTCATCCTCCAAAAATGTGGCTTCTCTGTGTCTCACAATCAAATTCTTGTATAACATTTGCTTTTGCTATTTGCATCATACATTTAGACCCTTTCTAAAGATTTTGGTATAGAACGACAGAGATCTATGCAAAATCAATCACTTCTGTCAGTGATCAACCTGTATTTCATAGGCAATTCGAGATAACATGTCACTTTGTGTTTTATGGCAGTAACACTCAGAAAATAGAAAATTTTGACCAGACCTTGCCAGCCTCTTTGTTTATTAAGTTCCTCTGAAGTAAGAAACTCTTCTGTCCATCAAGTGTGGTTGCTGAAACCTGAAAACCTATTTGGGAGGTGATCAAGGAGTCATAACTCAAAAATTAAAAAAAAAACACAATAAAAAACATTCAACCAATTAGTCTGTGCAGTTCTAAGCACTGCTGTACAAATAGGGACTGTAATTCAGGCCAGATTGGATGTAAAGACTCTAACTTGCAAAAAGGTCTTTTTAAAGTTATCTTTAAGTAGTTGTAACAAGAGTTTCAGTTCAACATATAGACTGCGAGTACAATGCATCTTGATCAGCATTACTCTTTTCACCATTCTCACCATTGCCTAGTTAACCTGGTTCATTGTCACATATATACACTGAATATTGTAACTGGATTTTCCCACCCTTCCTCTCTCCGTTAGTCTGACACCTTCCCCTTCCTCCACAACATATGTTCTAGTTTCCTGGGACTCATTTTGTTAAAGTGAAAGTTAGCTGTTCAAGGGAGTTACACCACTGGAATCTTCTTCTGCACATACCATATTTTAGTTAATATGTTTGTGTATATATGCATATGACCCTGTATGTATATTTATACTTAGGTTTAACTTCTACATATGAGAGAAAACATGCATCCTTTGTCTACCTGAGCTTGACTTACTTTACTTAACATAATTTTCCCAGTCTATTCATTTCCCTGCTAATCACATAATATCATTCTTCCTGATGGATGTCTAAAAATCCACTATATATATATATATATATACACATATAATTTTCTTGATCCATTTGTCCATTGTAGGGCATTTTGGCTGTTTCCTTAAGTTGGCTGTTGTGAATAGTGCAACAATGATCATGTGTATGCAAGTGTTTTTATTATATCCTGTCTGTAACCTTTTGGATAAACGTCTTATTAGAGTTGTAGTGCTGGATCATAGGGTAGTTATATATTTAGTTTTTTTTTTGCCAAATCTCCAAACTGCCTTCCACAGTGGTTGTAACAGTTTACATTCCCACCAGCAGTGTAGTAGTGTTCTTTTTCCCCCACATCCTCGCAGAAAACATCTTGCAGAACGGCTTAAGTGGTAGAATGCCTGCCTAGAAAGTATGAGGTCCTGAATTCCCCTTTGTTGATACCTCTTAGGAGATACTAGCCACAATCTTCAGCAGCTCCGAAAGTGTGTGAGCACTGGTAGCTCTGGGTTTATTATTTCTATAGTTGAGAATGAGGAACACAACAAATTCTCTACAAGACAGCTGAACACAGGGAAACACTGCAACAGTGGGCTATGATTGAAAAAATGCATCAAAATATAATTAACTATTAAGGTACAAGTTTTTCAAATGAGATAAACCCTTAAATGTAAGAATTTAAAATGGCAACCACCAGCAAAAAAGCTGGGGACAATGTTCTCCGGAGCCTTCTGCTCTCTGACCTACTTCCCTCAAGCCATCTCAGGATCTGTGCCACTTCCTTATGTCCCCGAATGGTCCTCCCATAGTAAACAAACAAACAAACAAACCTCACTCCGTCAGTGTGACATATGGTGGCTGAAAGCTGAAAAGCCCATATCTGGGCACATGGTAAGAAGGCCTGAGGCTCCCTTGTTTGGTCCTTGAAGTGTCTCCTTATCAATCTTCTACAGAGTCAAGACTTTCTCCCTTGTCACCCTCTAAACCCACCTCAGAACTGCTTGGAAACTTCCCAACTCCCCTGAAAACCTTAGTCTTTGGGTGAAAGCCTTCACATATGCATGTGAGTGACTTCACCCATCTCACAAAGAAAAATCAGGTTTGGACATCGTCTCACAATATCTTCCATCCCTCGCACACAGGCCTTTGGAACTTGGAAACAGTACTCTGACTTCTAACAATAATTTCTCTCAACATAAGTCTAGATTCTGTCCTCTTCAGTAAGGTAACACTGTTTACCCAAATTCTCCCTGGAAAAAACGGAGTCTTTTTTTTTCCCCTCAAACTCCAGTGAAAGGAAGATTGACCACAGTTGATGAACTAAAGTGAGCTCTGGATGTTGGTAAGAAAACAAAGATGGGTCACGTATCATGGTTTCAGTACTCTTGGCTTTGTTCTAACTGTCTTGAAAATATTGAGTATGTAAGCCAAGTCTTGGCCTTACTTCCCGAGACAGTGATTTGCAAAGCTCTACTTGTCAGAATTACACATCTTTACTAGTCTCTCTCCTACCACAATAACTTTTTTCTCCCAAATTGATCCCTCTTCCAGATGCAGGTGGCCATTCACTAGTCTAGACATTTAATTAGTACACAGAATGTTCAAAGAACACAATCTGATTTTCTCTCATAGAAACTGAGGACCCAGTGCAGAGGATGTGAGTATGGACTATGGCTGCACTCACGGTCTAGGAGGGTGGGGGCAGGACTGCGTAAGGTCTGACACTTCCCTTTCCACTGAGTGCTCTGAAGAGGCAACAAGACATCCCTGCAGCCCTGCAGGGCAGCACTGCACTTCACCTGGCTTGTGCTTGTCAGCAGTAAAGACTGGCATTAGAACCAGGCACAAAGAACACCAGAATTCTCCAAGTCACATGTAATGAATCTGGGGAGTAGTGGGGTAAATGTCCCTCAAACCACCTTCTATATTCAGGGAACCCACAGTAATCCAAGGTTTCACTGGGGTGGAAATATGGAGAGTATACAGAGAGATGTCCACAGGAAAAATGGCCAACCCAAGCTGACAAGTGATTAACACCACATTGTAACCCAAAGAGACAAATATTGAAGGGACTGAGGAGCATTTAAGAATCATTTTTTTTTTTTTTTTGCCAGTCCTGGGGCTTCAACTCAGGGCCTCCCTGGACACTGTCCCTGAGCTTCTTTTGCTCAAGGCTAGCACTCTACCACTTGAGCCACAGCACCCCTTATGGCTTTTTCTGTGTGTGTGGTACTGAGGAATCGAACCCGGGGCTTCATGCATGCTAGACAAGCGCTCTACCACTAAGCCACATTCCCACTCTTGTTTAAACATTTTAATGTTCTTAAATTTTGCAACATTGATTCAGGAAGATTACGTACATTTCCCACAGTATAATGACTAAAACAACAGCTAAAACTTAACAATTCAAGTTGACTTTCCATCCAGTCTGTTATGTGTCTTAAGTCAAAATGCCATCTGAAGAAAAAGGGACTTGGAGCAGTGTAAAACTGGCTAAGAACACACTGAGTGGAAAAAAGACTTCCAAAATGGTATATACAAAACTCTGCAGACTTCCTCCATAGCTCATCAAGCATAAATAGCAAAAAATAATTTTTAAAAACATTTAACATGTCTAGAAATTAGAGACACAGCAAGTAAGATATAGTTAAATATGACGAGTGCTTCTGTCATCGTGGCAGATACAGTAGGAGCTGCTGACTATTTCACATTGGCACCTCATTTCTACCAGAGGAGCCATTCTGGGGAGGGGTGGTGAAGAGGCACAACTCCCTAGTACCCGGATCAGGGTCATGGTGTTCCCTAAGTGGGAGCTGTAACCACTTCTCCCCTGTGTTCTCCCCTGCAGGCGCTCCATGGAGAGGTTTGCACAAATCCCCACCTGGAACCTTGGGGTAGTAAAACCATTGCCCAGGTGCAAAGACACCCAAATTTGCTTGCCCCAGTTCCCTACATGACAAAAGCTCCACCCAGAGAAAGAAAGCAAAAGGTTATGGACCCTGTCATATCTTGATCTCACCCCAAGTAAAAGGAGCCACAGTCCCAGCTTCCAGCCCTGGAGTGAGGGCACAGGGTATTGGCCAGAGAGAACGGCAGAGTGCCACAGCTCCCGCGATTTTACTGGAGCTGCGAGTGGTGAAAGTCTAGGGTCTACAAGAGTGATGTGGCTGACACACAGTGAGGGGAGCTGGCAGCTCCAATGGAGCAACAAGGTCACCCAACGGTGTCTAGAAATGTGACAGGAAAAAGAATACCCAGATCCCTCCAAAAACAGGAAGTGCTTATTAGACAAAACTGGGGTCAATTTTTACCCAAAGTCAGTATTAAAAACAAAGCGGCAATGAAAAGGCTAATACCACCCCTGACACCAACAACCTGACAGCTAAATGGAGAGATCATCTGCATTCTTGGCTGTACATTATTAGGATATGGCTACAGAATTCATCGCACAACGCTGCCAAAGTGCTCATCAAAATGCTTTATAGGAAGTGGCACTGTGGCTCACATGGTAGAGTGCTATCCTTGAGCACAAAGAGGCTCAGGGACAGCACTTAGACCTTGAGTTCAAGCCCCATGACTGACAAAAAAAAAGTGTTTTATAGCACCTCTGCTTCACTGTCCTAAGTTCTAATAAACCCCCTTTAACTGACTCTGTGTGAATACCAGAGTGCACTTGTACACACATAAGGACAGCTACAATGTGACCAGGCAATACAATTCTTAGGGAATCACTGTATACATGATTTGTGATGGACAGAAGTTTCAGTGAATGACAGAAGACTGTACTATCTAAAACAAAACATGCAGTTTTCATCATCATCTTCAAGAACAAATAAACCTGATGAGGTAAGCAAACACAAAGCTAGTGTGACCAATAAATAGGAAAAAAAAACCAAGAAACTAGAACAGCTGACATTCTAAGTCATCCAGATTTCCATCATCCAAAATGTGCTCAAAGAATTGGAGAAAAAGGATGAGAAGTGAAACTTTCATGCAAAGGATGTCTCAAATAGAAATACTTAATATTGTGATTAGGAGATAAAAATCATACAAAAGAGCAAATGAAATTCTGGAGTTAAAAAGTACATTAACCAAATTCACTATCTGGGCTCAAAAGTAGATACAAACAGGAAATAATCAGTAATCAGTGAATCTGACGAGAGACTAATAGAGACATGAATCATAAAAGCTAAGAAAAGTCTGTGGAAAATAGCAGAAGCGCTAAGTCTCCAGGAAGTAGGCAGCTTGTGTGACATGGCAAGAGAGGTGGGAAGAGAGAAACAGCATTTTCAAAGCAGCACCTGTGAGAGGCAGTTTAAAAGATGCTTTTGCTGGCCTGTGAATTAATATATCTGTGCTCTCTGACCTGGGATAGTCCCTGCCAATTACTTTGCCATCATAGCGGGCTTTCATGGATTCATTTGTGACAAAAGACAAACTGGCTTTCAGTCAATGCCTTCTTATCATCCTGAAGAAAGCAGCAAAAACTACAGACCACTAGCCAAGCCTCCAGAGGTAAAAACTGAGATAATGGTCAAGTAGGCAACAATAAGCTGTGACCTGAGACTGTTTATATATACCTTTCTTACTCTCTTACCCTAACTTTTCCTATTTAACCTGAGGCCAATGTCTCCACTCCCAATCATGACTTAAGTTCTGTCTTCCCATGGCTTCCAAACAATAAGAAACCTTTCTCTGTCCTTCACCAGGGGTCTTTATTTGGCATATGGTAGGTAGCAAATGGCCAGATCTAACATGGGACTCCTGAAGTTTGGTCGAGCTCTAAAATCTTGGTTTCACAATGTATGGTGAAAAATGTTAGTCTATACTCAAGGAGTACATATAAAAGTGTAAGTGTGAGGAGAGCCACCAGATACAGAAATGTAAAATGTGGTAATACAAAAAGTCCAAGGGCAGCAAGAGAGGAAAATGCTGAGAAGAACCACAGCTCCATTAGCACACCAGAACAGTGGAGACCAGCAGAACGTGAGGGCGAATCAAGTAGGAGTGCCTAAGGGAAAGCCTGTCAACCTAGAATCTTACAGCAACTCTTCTTTGGAAAATGAAGGCAAAATAAAGATATCTCCAGATTAAAAGAAAAAAGTCTGAGGGAAATTGTTACTAGTGGATCCATTTTTATAAGAAATATTAGACACTAAAGACATACTTCAGGTAGAGATAACTCTAGGTAGGTGGTCCTGCGCGCTGCGGGAAAGGAATAATGCTGCTAGCATGTCTGCGCACTCCGTGCTCTGTGAACGGATCGCCAGAGCTAAGGACCTGATCAAGAGAGCAGGCTCACTTTCCAGATTAAGGAAAGGTGGGATCGAAGGTGGTACAAAACTGTGCAGCAAATTGAAGGCAGAATTGAAATTCTTATAGAAAGTCGAAGGTGGGAAATGGCCACTAAAAAATCCCATTTGCAAAATACCAATCTGATCCACCTAAGGGCCATTGTGGAGTCAGCAGAGAACCTGGAAGTTGTTAGTGCCCTGCATGTGTCTGGCTACATGGATACCTTGGGAGGAAAGCAGACCCTTGTGGTAGATGTCATTGCAAATGGTGGTCACACTGGGGTGAAGGCCATTGGCAGAAAGGCAGCATAAGATGTGGAATCAGAAACAGAACAAAATTATTGATTATTAAAAATGGGGCCAGATATTAAAGGCAGAACCTCTCTGTGGAGAGAAACTCCAGGCCTTTTCCATCCTTGCTAAAGAGCAAAAGAACATCTCTCCCTCACTCAAATTTACCAAGATGGCAGCTTTACAGTTTACCACAAACTTTGCTGAAGGCGACTGACAACCTTGAGGCTGTACTGAGCTGCTGTACTGAGTTGCTGTATTAGTCAAGAGCTTATAATAAAAATCATTTCTGTAAAATAGACTACCCCTACCCAAGGATATGTTTTGACTTTTGTAATCCAAGGATATATTTTGACTTTTGTAATCAAGTACGGATAGTACTGATAGTATGAGACATGCTAACCAAGTCAAGACTTGTGTGTTTTTTCCTTTAAAAGACCCTCATGGAAAAGAAGATCTCACTGTATCCCACTACTCAAATAGTGGGTGGGGTGTAGTTGCTGTGTGGCTAATAAAAAGACTCCTTGCCCTGTTTAACTGAGTCAGTGGCCTTATTTTCAGATTTGGGATTCTTCAGGCAGAAGATTCTTCAGGCTGCATCACATCTGGCTGGACCAAGGCCAATATGGTGACAAAAGGATCATTGAGCAGGCTGAAGACTTCCTCCAGGCCAATCACCAGCAACCAGTGCAGTATAGCAACCCTCACATCACCTTTGCATTCTACAAAAGAGTCTCCAGACTATGGTAGCGAAGCTGGAAGAAATGGGCATATCTGTGAGGGGTGACATTGTAGCTGTGAACTCCCTATTAGATCACCCTCAGGAGCTCCAGCTGAGTGAAAGTGAGTCTGAGGATGAAGGCCTAGAATTTTTACAGGTGACCAGAGCTGACTGAGAAAATGTGCTTGCAAGTGTTGCGTTTCTCACTGAGATTAAAGTTGATGTGTGTCGAAGAGTGAATCTGGACATTACTTCTCTAATCACTTACATATCTGCCCTCAGTTTTGGAGGCTGACAGTTTATCTTCAAAGAAAAAGTGCTCACAGAACAAGCAGAGCAGTAGAGGAAAGAGCAGGTTCTACCTCAGCTGGAGGCCTTTACAAAGAACAAGGAGTTGCTTGCCTGAATCTGCTGTCAACTATTTTCAGTTGGTTCTAGATACCTTAGGAGGATGGGGAGGGGGAGGGGGAGAGGGCCACTATGCTAATTAAGCAAATCAGTGTGGTGCCAGACCAGCCTTCTGAGCCTGTCTTGAGACTAGTAACAACTTTGGGGATGGGAGACATCCTGAAAGTCATCACCATGACTGCAAGTAGTGGTTTTGTCTGAGCTGCCAGGGTGTCAAGTTTAGTGTGGTTATCCATTGGCCCAGAGTACTCACTGAGAGTAAAGAGGCTGCAGCACCCTTTACAGAAAGGTTACACAAATGACTAAACACTAAAAATTGTCAAAGAAATAACATTTATATAAAAGGCTAGTCTTCCCTTCTTCATTGAGGGGAATAAATGAGGTTTATAGTAAAAAATGATACTTAGAACTAGTAGAATATTTTTTGTGTCATCTATATTTGAAGTAAATAATCTCAAAGTAGAAAAAGCACAAGAGATAATTTTATCAAGCTTCATTGCCATTAGAAACAGAATACACCATCAAGGCTTGTGATAGGTTAGTTTGATTCAATAGGGTTGTAGAAACCCCTGTAGCTAATCACAATTCATGGAATCTGGCTACACTGTGCTGTCTCAGGTTCATTAATGTATGGAGAAAACTACAACCTGGTTTTTCACTGTATTGGTTTTATCAGTTGGTGTGGGTTGAGACTGGGAGACAAAAGTTGACCACTTTAGATTCTAAAGGCAATACTCATTATGAATGCAAAGACATGTTCTTAATTGCTATGTGGCAGGCACAGTCTGGTGGGTATGTTTACAATGAGTTCATGATACAGAGAAAGGAAAATTCTGGCTATGATGATGAATACTGTAAATCTGTTGATGTATAATACCTTTGTGAAAAGGAAAGTCTTACATTGTACTTGAATTAAAATATCAATTTGAAAAAATTAGTAAAGAATTAAAAAAATAACTCTAGGTTGTAACTGAAAATCATGTTTTAAGTCCCAGTACAGATAAACATGAAGTTATCAGAAATGGTATAAATGCATAGTTCTTTTTTCTAACTGATTAAAACTGACTTTTTGGATTTATTAACTCTTTTTAAAAAATATTTTTGTTATCTTTAAGTAGTTGTCATTCAACAAAGCTGTTTATGCGTACAATGTGTCTTGATCAAGGTCAGCCCTTTGAATATTCTCACCCATTTCTTACAACCCACCCTTCCCTCACGTTTCTTCATTTTGTAGATATGCATTGAACTTTTTACTGCCTTCACCCACTTCTTCCCTTCATTGTCTAAAACCATCTCCATACTTTTCAAGCACTCATTTCCTAGTGTTTATTTTGTTGACCTTTCGTTTAGCCTTTCTAAGGAATTACACTGTGTCCTCCCCAAAATCTACCTTAATACATTTGGGTAGGCTTGCAAACTACCCAAAATAGTTATGATTATATGTCGAAGCTTATTCTAGCTTCTATGTAAGAGAGAAAACATGTAACTTTTGTCTCTCAGGGCCTAACAGTTCACTTAACATAACACTTCTATATAATTGTGTCTTGGGCCTGTAACACAGAGATCAGAGGGGCCAGGAACAGGGCTGAGTTGCAGAAAGAAAATGACTGACATCAGATGATTTGTCTCCAGGGACAACAAAATAGAACCAAAAATACTGAAAAATAAGGCTGATAGAATAGGTATTTACATCCTAATGATATGATATAATAAGCATTTACTCTCAATTTCTTCACTGATTCTCTTTAAAGGATATAAACTATATAATACATTATTTTAACATAGAATAATATACTATATACTGTATAATTTTATATTTTATAATATATTTTATTTTATATGTATTGCATTATATTTATATATTATATCTTATACATTTTATACTTTACATATGTATTATATATTATATGTATTTTATATATATTATTATACACTAAATATTTATACACTAAATATTATATATTTTGACTATAATGATAATAGTTGGCTTATAACATATATATGTTATGTCATAGCAACACCACTAGAAAGGAGGAAAAAGAACAGAACTTCATCAAAAATACACTTTTTAATCTTACCAAATCAATGTTGGTTTTATTTTGATAACTTAAAAAATGTTATATGAGTTGGGAAGGTGGCTCAGAGGTAGAGCGCTTGCCTTGCATGCTCGAGGCCTTGGGTTCGATTCCTCAGCACCACATAAGCAAAAAGAAAAAAGCCGGAAGTGGCACTGTGGCTCAAGTGGTAGAGCACTAGCCTTGAGCTGAAGAGCTGAGGGACAGCGCCCAGGCCCAGAGTTCAGGCCCCAGGACCGGACCTAGAGTAACCACTAAAAAAAAATTAAAGGCAGAAACAATCAGGACATATTTAAAAAATCCAAATCTATACTGACTGTAAGAGGCGCGATTTAGATTCAAAGAAGCCTACAGACGGATAAAAGCACTTAAGTCTCTCAGCACTTTTAAAATAAGTGCTATCTGGCACAACAATCAAACCATACCCCTGGGTTTAAACAGAGCCAGAGGATGTGCAAAGAGGGGTCAGGTCATGCATAATGGAAGCATAGCAAGCTGATCTGTGTGAAGCAAATTCTCACCTAGGAAAGGAATACACAAGAGCAGAGGCTGCTGGGATACATGGGAACAGAGGCTGCTGGGAACACACTTTCCAACAAGGCAATGTTTCTGAAGGCACTAATTCTGCCTCACACAGTGCAGAGATGTAGCCAAATGAGCAGAAATAAAACAGTCTTTTTTTATACTGCATATTTATGTAGCAATTAATTGCAGAGAAGGAGGGAGGGAGGGAAGGAAGGAAGGAAGGAAAGAAGGAAGGAAAGAAGGAAGGAAGGAAGGAAAGAAGGAAGGAAGGAAGGAAGGGAGGGAGGGAGGGAGGGAGGGAGTGAGGGAGGGAGGGAAGGAAGGAGGGAGGGCAGGGAGGCAGACAGGCTTCACAAAAACATTTTCTTCTAATGAAGTCACGAAAGTTAAAACTAGGACAACAGTAAATTCATAAAAGAATAGCTGTACAGGAAATTGACTGAAATTTGAGAAGAAAATGATTTTAGCATAAACAGATTTGATTTACCAACTGCTTAGTAGTAAAGCAAAGAGGAAAAGTTAGCAGATAAATGAGAAGGCTGAGTCCCGCCTGGCAGACCTCTGCCAACAGGTACACCCTGATCAGAAACCTATAGTCCACTTTGTAACAATCATAATCATCAGAAGAATTACCAACAGAAATAACATGATATTAATCTTCAATTCGAGCATTTGAACATCAAATGTTCTGGAACAGCAATTTGCCACAGATGATGAAGGGTTGTAGTAAGCTTGTTCAGGCCAGTGACCAGCTCCAACTTGTCTAAGAGCTCAGGGAGGAAAGTTCAAGATGATGGGGTGCATTTGTTATATGAATGTATGCTAAATGGAAACAGATACAATTGTGAATGAAACGAAACAAACATGAATAAGGCTCTGGCTTCAATCTTATGTGTAAAAGAGAGAGGAAGAGGACTAAGGAGGAGGAAGAAGGGGAGCAGAAGAAAGGAGCAAGAGGAAAGGATGAGGAGTGGGAAGAGAAGCAAAGGACAAGAGGGAGGGGAACAGGAACAGAGACAAGTGAAGGGAATGAACTAGGAGGCTCTCAGTCTTTGTGAGTTAAGTTTCTGTATTTAATCTACTTACCTCAACTCCTATTTCGAATCCCCCACCAAGCCCAGCTATTGCAATGGCTGAAGGTGCAGACCATTCTAAGAAAACAAACGAGCAAACCTTATTGTAGTGTTTAACGTTCCCAACATATAAATATAGGAAGAAAAATATTTCTTTTTAAAACGATGACTCACATGTTTTTCCTATATATTAAAATTATTTATAATCTTTTAAAAGCTGAGATATTTGGCAGATATATTCAGCACTCATGAGTCAGACTCACATACCCATGGTTCTCTAAGCCTTCCCTAGCAACATGCATAATACCAGACCATTAGTTTCCCGGCCACTAAACATTTGAAAATTTTAATTACTAAAACCTTATTTCCATTTTCTGGAGTCCAGTTTTATATTTTTTATAATTTAGCAGCAGTCCTAGCCTTTGGTTATAATTTATCAGACTTAAGAGATCAGGATTTAAGAGTTTTTTATAATCATTCCTATGGGTAACATGATACTGAATTGTGCAGCTGTAATATTCTCATGTCAAAAACTGTTTGGCTCCCTTTGTGCCTAGTAGAACAAGAGCTAGGCTATAAATTCAAGATCATAAAATTCTAAGATAAACTGCTTTACAGTTGGAAACTCAGCACAATTCCATTTGTTATGACATAGTACATTTTAGGACTGCTGTGTACTTACTTTTCCTGATATAGAAACCATTATGTAAAACAAGACTAAAAGAAGTATTTTTAATTTGGTGGGGGAGGGCAGAAGAGTCTAATAATGCCTATTCTAGCCTAGCCTAGCCTAGCCTAGCCTAGCCTATCCTAATAATGCCTTTCTTCTTCACTCCTCCTCTTTCCTTTCCTTGCTGGTGCATACGAATGCATGCTAGAAGGCAACTGTTGCTTGACACATGAAGAACTGAACTGCTTGGAGGAGCTGTGATTACAGAAATCAGGGTCTGATAATCCTGAGGTTAGTTTTCATTTCCTAGGTTGGGAATGGCCTGGCTTATGGTCTCTCCTCTGGGATTAGGAATTTGCCTTGCTTATTTGTACAGCTTTTAAATTACTTAGAAGAGTGTACAGGAGGATGAGGGAAATCGTTTTTTGAAAAAAATTGAAAAGTATAAGTAGGTTATCCTTTCTGCAATAGTCTCCTGTGAGAGACACTGAAGGGCCCAGACTTCAGGACCTCCCTGAAGAGACCAGTCCCCTCTGACAAGGAGCCCTGCTCTCCCTGAAGGGGCCTCTGGTACCTTGGTTTTATTGCTGAGATTATTTATAAGCATTTGGTCAATGCTTAATAAAACAAAAAGCATCATCTTTTACAACTCTTTAAAGAGCTGACTTTCTATGTGTAAACTTTTTATTTTAAAACTTGTATATTTTTAAACTTATGATAAATAACTGGTTTAATTCACTGAGCCATTTTGAGTCTACAGAGGGAAGATATTTGGTGAATATGATATAGGAGATACAACGTGCCACAATGTTGAGCCATGAAATTAGGGTTGCAATGCCAGTAGAAATTCCCATCTGCTACAGAAACACAGTGGCAGCAAACACCAAATCCAACCAATTTATAGTTGAGGAATATGTACTTACCAACATCTGTATTTATTGTCTACAGTATATTTATGATGAAAAAGCAATAATGAACAATATTTTTCCTTGTATGATAGAACAGCAAATGCCAAATTATATAGGGCATTTTAATTATGATACCTACGTAAGTTTCAAATATTAATATGAACATCATTTATAGTTATATTCATGCCAACTTACTTCCATCTGGAAGGCGTGCCAGGACAATCCCACTGCCTCCCCTAGCTGTCACCAGAAATCCAGCTTTGATCACAGACAGGACCGCAAGGCCTTTTGCCTTTGCAATCACATGGGCTGTAGACAAACAATAATGATCAAAAGGACGCTTGTAGCAGAGCGTTGATCTTAAAACACTGTGCCTACATTTACCTCTTATTAAAATGAAATGTTAGGTTCAACAACAAAAATTAATTTTTTTTGCCACTTTAAAAACTTTTAGACGGGTGCTGGTGGCTCACACCTGTCATCCTAGCTACTCAGGAGGCTGACATCTGAGAATCGCAGTTCAAAGCCAGCCCCAGCAAGAACGTCTGACACTCTTATCTCCAATAAACCACTGTGGCTCAAGTAGTAGAGCTGAAGAGCTGAGGGACAGCACCCAGGCCATGTTCAAGCCCCATGACTGACCAAAAAAAAAAAAAAAAACTTTTAATTTCATAAAATGATATTATATAGTAATCAAGTACTTTGTCAGTACTTGAATTTAGCATTATAAAAATATCAATTTACTAGCACACCACTAGTATACTAAAGAGATTAATTTACGAAATACTAGTCAATTCACATTTCAGAGTTCATTATCTAAGATGAGATTACTAAATTACATATGCAATAAGGCAGAAAGTCCTCATTCTGTGAATTTTACTCAATAGTACATCCTTCAAACAAAGAAACTAAATATCACTAAATGATAGTTCAGTCTATAATATTATTTGTCAAATATTCTGTCAAGACAATGAAAGCAAATACTACACTGGAACACAAAATGTTTTGTAGATGTCCCTGGAAAATGTGAAGTTTTTAATATAATTATGCCATTTCAAAACTTACATTAGTAACAGACCCTTGGAAATTATGCATCACAAAACACTACACAAGGCCAACAAGCAGAAGAGTAGTAGAGCTATATAAAATAGATTGAAATCTATAATTCATATTAAATGTTTACTTTTATAGACATGTCTTGACTGTATGTCTTGTATATCCCATCTTCTGGCTTCAATGCTTCTACAGTTATTGCCTTTATTTAGAAATATCAACAGTATTTAAATGGACATTCTCTACATGCCAACTATATTTTTTATAGATTATCCAAATTCAGAGAGAGTAAAATACCAGTACAGGCAATCCCTAAATAATTTTCTGATTAGCTTTTTCACCTAAAATATAGGATGCACTGATGGCAAGATTATTTTCTAAATTAAGCTTTCCCAGAGCCTATAACATTAGGTGAAGACAAATTTATACCACTGAGGTTAAAAAGCAGTACTCAACCACAAGTCTGTGTATATCAAACCCTTTCCATCTCTTGCTGCAGAAGACTATTCCTGACAACTCAGGTTTTTCGCTTGAAGTTTCTTTAAGCTTAAAAGCTGTGCTTCTGAAATAGTAACACACATGAAGCCCACTGGGCACCTGGCAGGAAGAGCAGATTCCTCAGTACCACATAAGCAGAAGAAAAAGAAAGCTGGAAGTAGTGCTATGGCTCAAGTGGAAGAGTGCTAGCCTTGAGCTGAAGAGCTGAGGGACAGCGTCCAGGCCCAGAGTTCAAGCCCCAAAAATACAAATAAAAAAATAAATAAAAGGTAAATAATAGATTTTATCTCAGAAAATAACACCAAATTATACTACTCTGTATATGATTCTAACAGGGGATGGAGTGGGAAGACTACTTACTTGACGTTACCTGTCACACTCCCTATGGGAAGAACCACGAAGAAAGCAGAACAGAGAAAAAGTACAGCTATTGTCAAGGAAGAAGCTGCCTGACAAAGCTAAGGAATGCAAAAGCAATTTAGAAAACAAATTTAGAAATTTACCTACCAGGAATGATCTTATCTGGACCATTTCTGGAAGTTATTTCTGTGAATTCTCTTAATATTTTCGCAGCCTTCTTTGCTTCTGATTTTAGGTTTGAAGGTATAGGGTTATTCACTGAAAGAATTAAAAAGATATATTAATTAAAATCAATGTTAGGATTTATTGCAGCTTCATTATTATCATACATATTGTGTCACATGCTCTAAACAAAGATGACTTGTAAGTCCTCAAATTATTAACTTCACCTTGCTTTTCTTAAAACATTGAATCTACTTATAGGAAAACCCTAAACTCAGAATCTCAGAGATTATAAAATGAAGGGATCCTAAGGATTTTTGACAAAACCTGTCCCTACTCCTCAATGTCTTCTCTTCATAAAATTAACTCACTTTAGTGAAGAGTAATATTGTCTATATAACAGACAATCTACAATTTGTCTATTCTCATCAGAAATGTTTGAAGTAGCTGTTTACATACTGTCTAAAAGTGCAATTCTGAGATACTCAGGGATTGAGTCACTATATCCAGCAATGCATGCCTGTCTCTGTATAGCATTTTACATTTCCAGTGTTGTCTGAACTCCCCCCCCCCCCACTTTTTAAATAAGAAATTGTAATTATAAAGGTGATGTCGAGAGGGGTTACAAGGCAGGCAGAGTACATTTCTTTTGGACAATGTCCCCTCCTGTTTCTTTGCTGTTCTCAAGCATGTTGGGGAAGTTGATTCATTCTCTTGCCACTGAATGAGGGATCAAAAAAACAAACACAACCGATTCTAGCAGTTCTCATGTAAGGCCAGACAGTAAATGAGTTCATTTTTGTAGTTTATGCAAGAAAAATAAAATGTGTGGTATGTGTGTATTCCCTTAGTCCTTTGGCATTATAACTATAGTTTTGTCTTGGCATTCTGAATGTCTTACTCTATAGTATTTCAGAATGGTTAAATATTGGCTCTTTATGTAGCCTTCACAATGTAACTTACAAAAATGAAATTCAAAGGATATGTACCACATTTCCATTCCCACCAACTGCTCTTCCCTGCCACCACTGCAGTCAGCTGTGCTGGAGGTAGATACTATTTGATCTGTCACTGCATGTTAGTTTATTTTCATATAAATGTGTATCATTTTCTAATTTCATAAAGCATAAGATTAATGGGAGTGTTGTTTTGTTTTTTTTTCTTTTACTTCAGGGTATCTTCTCATGTGTGGGACCACCATAATTTGTTCTTCATGTTTTGAAAGACAAATCTGTTGCTTCCGGTTTGGGAGCTACTCCAAATAAAACTGACATAAATATTCCCATAAAAATCTTCTGTGGGGGCTGGGAAGGTGGCTCAGTGGTAGAGCGCTTGCTTTGCATGATGAGGCCCTGGGTTCGATTCCTCAGCACCACATAAGCAAAAAGAAAAAAGCCGGAAGTGGCACTGTGGCTCAAGTGGTAGAGCACTAGCCTTGAGCTGAAGAGCTGAGGGACAGTGCCCATGTCCAGAGTTCAGGCCCCACGACTGGACCCCCCCCCAAAAAAAATCTTCTGTGCACAAATGTTTACTTTCTCTTGAATAAATATTTAAGGTAGGAAATGCTAGTTCAGAATGTTAAGTGCATGTTTAATTATGTAAGAAGCTGCCAGGACATTATCTGAAGCGAACACTTTAGTTTCAGCCACAATTCCTAAATGGCCCTGTTACTTCACATCTCACCAACACTTGTTACGAATGATGTTTTCAATGTTACTTTAGTGGTGTTTCAGCACAGATTTACTTTCCGTTTCCCATATAAGTAACATTGTTGAAATTTTTCTTATGTGTATTTCTGTTTTTTTTTTTATGACATATGTTCAAGTCTTTTGCCCATTTAAAAAAAAATCAGAAATCAGGGTTTTTATGGTTCCGGGAAGATGGCGGATGAGAAGCTGAAGGCTAAACAAGTTCTCGCATAGAAAGCAGTTTTAGTGTTCCAGTGAACAGTCCTAAGCCAGAGGATCACACCAAGTGTGCCATCACAGCACAGAGAGTTAGGCCAGAGAGGGAAAATCCAGACAAGGAGACAGATCTGAGCACTTGCTAGCAGCCGTGGCTGAGGCGGTGGTGGCCGTAGCCACCATACCTGCAACACAGAGAGTCCGGGACAAAGGCACCAGACGTGGCGGGTGAGCGAATTCTAAACACCAGCAAGAACTGACAAGGAGCAGACATCTTCATCCTGCAGTTTGCAGACCAAAGACGACCCAGGAACCAAGACTCCAGTGTGAGTAGAAGCCAGACATCCTCACTCCTTCTCAGGGAGCAAAGGAGGGAAGGCCACCCCTCCCCTCCCACTACCGGAGATTTCCACCTATGATACTAAGAAAGGCTTGGCTGAGCAGCTAGCTCCAACTCTGGCCTTGGAAGAAAACTAGAATCATTTAGCAGGTCACAGGAACCTAACCTGACCTGCCAGGCTCAGCTCCACCCAGGGAAAAGTCACCCAGCCCGGGCTGCCAGCCCCAGGAGTGGCTTTCTTCAGTGGGTAAACAGAGACAGAGGCTGCCCCCTCTACAGCAGCCCAGACAATCAATTGAAATTCAGTAAACAGAAACCCTGAGAATGGCTCCAGGCTGGGCTCATGAGTGTATCAGAGCTAGCCCCTCAGGGAAAAGCTACAGTTTGTTGAAAGGCCCCAACTCTACCCAGAACTCAGCCTCATCACAGGATCTTCAAACTAGAGGAAACAGCCATCTCCCTCTTTTGTGATACTCAAAGCAGATCTCCCTCCCATTGAACTAGCCTGGGAGGAGGATCACAAAATCTGGGTAACCCAGAGCATTTTTCTGCCTGCTCAAACAAACTGACTTAAGAAACCAACCAATCCACAGGAAAATCAAACACCACAAGCAGACCAGAGACTCCAACAAGAGACTGGTTATGGACACAAGGGAGATACAGGATCTTCCCCCCCCCCCCCCCAAAAAAATCAAAGAACTCTTTTTTTGTGCCTTTTATAAAAATTTTTTTTCTAAAACTTTTTTAATTTTTAACTTAAAAAATTGTTTTCTATTAACTTTTTTTTCTTCCTCTTTTTTTCTTCCTCTTATAATTTTTATTTTAGGGGTATATGTGTGCTTTTTTTTCTTTAAAAATTTTTATTTGTTTACCTCTACTGACCTTTTGATCCTTTTTCCTTTCTCATTCTTTTCACCTTTTCTCTTTTGTTCTTCTTTATATGACTTAATCGCTGTTCTGCTCATCCTCAGATATACCCATAGTCGATTATTAGACCTTATCCCCCATTGTGTACACACTTAATCCAGAAATTTATTACTCAATTCAAAACCTCTTAGACTTAAATTCCTTAATAGTAGTACTACCTCTTTATACCTATATAATATTTTAAGCATTTGTATTTTTAAGTTTTTCACCTCTCCTTTATATCCCTTCCCTTCTCTCATTCTATCCATGTTCTTCTCTGAATATTTTGTTATTAATTTGCATAATTTTAAGTGTTGCTCATTTTGATTTTTGATTTTCTATTTTTTCTTGCCTCTTTTTTTCTTTCTCTTTTTTTCTCTCTCTCTACTATCATTCTATCCAACCTATTTCCTGTTTTGAGATTAGGACTTAGTTAACCCTCTCTCTGCCTTTCCACATCCCTCTATTCCTATTTTTACCCACATCTCTGCCTAAACCTAATAATTTCTGGTTTGCCAAATTCTTCTTTGCGGTTCGTAGCCCATTAATACATGGTTGTTTGATGTTGAATAGATATATCTGTTGAACTAGATTGTATCTGCAGACTTTTGACTGTGCAACTACAGACTTTGGTTGATGCTTGCCTTAAGATAGTGTTCTAGGACAAAACTGGTCTTACTTTCATCCCAAATGGGCAGAGCAAGCTGGAAAAACACAAGAAAAATGGCAAGTCTGGGTATCTCAAATCTCACTCATGATAATCAGGGGACAGAACAGATAATGAATAATCCAGAGGAGAGTCCCCAAAAAGCTCTACAAACACTACCGGTAAACATGGTAAATGGAAAGATTGAAAACCTGCAAAGGACTCTGTATGAGCATGATAGGGAGAGAGAGGAGGCAAACCAAAGGTCAATACAGGAAGGAGCGTGAGGAAGCTACTCAAAAATTGATACAGGAATTGTGTGAGTAGCTTGAGAACACTCAAAGAGAAATAAAGGAATGGCGAGAGCAGGCTGAGATCAGTCAAAGAGAAAGTCAGGAATGGCCTGAGCAAGCTGAGAACACTCAAAGAGAACTACAGGAATTACGTGAACGTGAGGAAGCTAATCAAAGAGTAATACAGGAATTGAGAGAGCAGGATGAGAATACACAAAGATCACTAAAGGCATTCATGGAATCCATAAACAGAGAGCTGAAAGAAGTCAGGGAGACCACAAAGGGAATGCAGAATGGAGCCCAACAGAAGTAATGGGAGTACAAGGAAACCATAACCAATCAACTAAGTGATTTGAGAATAAACACTGAACACCAAATTAAGGAAGTAAAGAAGTTCATACAAGATCTTAAACAAAGCTCCAACAAAGAATTTGAAGCCATCAAAGCTGACCAACTAGAAGGAAAAGAAATAAAAAGCAAAGTAGAAAGTCTTGATAGTAGGTTAGACCATTTAGAAGATGGAATCTCGGGGATTGAAGACAGCCTAGATATTATAGAGAAAGAACATACAACCATCCAAGACAAATCCAAGAAATATGATAGCTCTATCCAACATTTGGAAGACACCATCAGAAGGCCTAATCTGAGGATAATGGGTGTAGAGGAGCACCTAGTGAGAGAAGTTAATGGTCTAGGAAATTTGTTTAACAGGATCCTAGCAGAGAACTTCCCAAACATGCAAAAAGATAGGCCTATTCAGATACAAGAAGTTTTTAGAACTCCAAATAGACCAGACCAGAACAGGACATCCCACTATCACATTATAATCCAGACAGGGTCAATTCAGACCAAGGAAAAGATCCTTAAAGCTGTCAAGGAGAAAAGATAAATCACCTATAAAGGGAAAACAGTTAGAATCACCTTAGATTTCTCAGCAGAGACAATCAAAGCAAGAAGAGCCTGGAATGATTTATGCCATGCCCTAAAGACAAACAACTATCAACCAAGAATACTGTACCCAGCTAAACTCTCCTTTATAACTGAAGGTCAAATAAAAACCTTCCATAGCAAACAAAAATTGAAACAATATATCTCCACCAAACTAGCCCTACAAAAGATTCTTCAAGATGTCCTACACATAGAAAACCAACAAGACCACAATAAAGGCCAAGAAACCGCACCCAAATTGAGAATCCAAGACCCATAGGAAGAACCCAGTTTTTGCAGCCCCCAAGAAGGTGGATAAAATGGCAGGAACTCCCAAATACCTCTCAGTCCTATCTCTCAACATTAGTGGACTTAACTCTCCAATTAAGCAACATAGACTGTCTACTTGGATTAAAAAGCAAGATCCTTCTATCTGCAGCCGTCAGGAGTCACATCTTGCCCATAAAAACAAACACATTTTCAATGTGAAAGGTTGGAACAAAACCTACCAAGCAAACGGCCCCCATAAACAGGTGGGAGTTGCTATAATAATGTCAGATAAAATAGACTTCAAATTAAAATTTGTGAGAAGAGATAAAGAAGGTCGCTACATACTAATTAAGGGATCTCTCCTTCAGGAGGATGTTACAATTTTAAATATCTATTCGCCAAACAATGGAGCACAAATTTATCCAACAAACACTACTTTCCCTCAAATCCCACATAGATCCAAAGACATTAATTGTTGGGGACTTTAACACACCACTTTCCCCACTAGATAGATCAACTCGGCAAAAACTCAACAGAGAAATCGCAGATCTAAACAACTGCACAGATCAACTAGATTTAACAGACATCTACCAAATATTTCACCCAGCAGCATCAGAATACATGTTTTTCTCAGCAGCACATGGAACATTTTCCAAAATAGACCACATTTTAGGCCACAAAACAAACTTGTCCAAATTCAGAAACACTGAAGTTATACCTTGCATTCTCTCAGACAACAAGGGAATAAAATTAGAACTCAACACCAAAAGCCACTAAAGAAAGTCCTGTAACACATGGAGGCTGAACAACACACTGCTGAATCATGAGTGGGTCATGGAAGAGATTAGAAAGGAAATTGAAATGTTCATGATATTCAACAAAAATGAACACACAAATTACTAGCTCCTCTGGGACACAGCAAAGGCAGTACTCAGGGGCAAGTTTATAGCTCTGATTTCCTACATCAACAAACTGGAAAGATCTGAAACCAACAATTTAATGAGACATCTGCAAGGTAAACCCCAATCCAGTAGATGAAAAGAAATAATTAAAATTAAATCAGAATTAAATGAATTAGAATCCAAAAAAACTACAGAAAGAATCAACAAAACAAAAAGTTGGTTCTTCAAAAAAATTAACAAAATTGAGAGACCCTTAGCAAATCTTATCAGAAAAACAAGAGAACACACCCAAATAAACAAACTCAGAGATGAGAATGGAAACATCACCACAGAAACAACTAAGATTCAGAACATTATAAGGGAATACTTCTCAAAACTTTATGCTAATAAGTTTGAAAACTTGGCAGAAATGGACCTTTTCCTAGCAACTATTGACATGCCAAAACTAAACCAAGATAAGTTAAACCAGCTTAACAGGCCCATATCAAGCATTGAAATAGAAACAGCAATAAGAGACCTCCCATCTAAGAAAAGCCCAGGACCAGATGGTTTTACAGCGGAATTCTACAAGGCCTTCAAAGCAGAGCTCACACCAATACTCCTCCAATTCTTCAATGAAATTAAAAGAGAAAGTTCACTATCGAACTCATTCCATGAAGCCATCATAACCCTCATCCCAAAACCAGGCAGGGACTCATCAAAGAAAGAGAACTATAGACCCATTTCTTTGATGACCATTGATGCAAAACTTAACAAAATTTTGGCCAATCGACTTCAACAATTCATCCAAAAAACCATACACCACAATCAAACAAGATTCACTTCAGGGATGCAAAGCTGGTTCAATATACGCAAATCAATTAATATAATTAATCACATCAACAGGAGCAAGGATAATAACCACATGCTTATCTGAATAGATGCAGAAAAAACATTTGACAAGATCCAACACCCCTTTATGATGAAAGTTCTGGAAAAATTAGGAATCCAT
>NW_012267485.1:314875-323997 GCF_000151885.1 Dipodomys ordii | reverse complement strand
CATTGCCCCATTTGTTACGAAATGGAAAGACTTGGAAAAAATTATATTAAGTGAAGTAAGCCAGGCCCAAAGAAACATAGGTCCCATGGTTTCTCTTATTTGCAATAACTAGTATATGTCTGAGTCAAGCAGAAAAGGTCAGATAAGTTGATGTTAGGGAAATGAACCCTAGATAAGTATTCAAATGTTTTTTTTTTCTTTCATTGGATTGTTTCTAACACATTTATAAGATTATTTCTTTGTTGCTGTGTATGTCCCTCCCCCACAGTATAACCCCTGCTTTCACTGTATTTGATGTTGGTATAATTTGTGGAGGGGAAGGGAAAAAACAAATCGTTAAAACAGGGATACAGGTGGACCCTTTGCAACAATGAGATGTACAAGTCATTATGTTGAAAACGAACTTTACAACTTTGTTGCGGGGAGGATTGGGTGGGGAGATGGGGGGGTGGAGTATGGGAAGGGGAAACAAAGGAGGAGGCTACAATGCTTGATAAGAAATGTATTCATTATCTTGCCCATGTAATTGTAACCCCTCTGTACAGTATTTTCACAATAAAAATAAAATAAAATACAAGTTTACATGCAAAAAAAAAAATCAGAAATCAGGACTTGAATATCTGACACTTTGTGCCCATACCACCTGAGCCATGCCTCCAACTCCTCTTCTACCCATTTTAAAATGTGAATGTTTTTCTGCTGTGAAAATTTTCTATATACTTACGTGAACCACTTCAAACACACACATACCACACCCATCACACACACACCTTTAGTATTTTTTCAGCTTATGGTTAACCTTATCATTTCCTGTCATCTTGAAATTTAGGGGCATTATTTCTTAAAACACATTTAAAACTTCCATCCTGGATCTTACTGCTAAGCTCCAAATCTATTAGGTCATTTTTGTTTTTGAAGTGTGTCACACTCTGCTCTTCCTTGGCTATTGCTGTCTTCAACTTCTTCAAGCTGTTTTAAAGTCCTAGATTCTATTTCACATCCCTGTTGGATACCTGTTGATTGAAACTTCCAGTCTGTAGTTCGTTGTTTTGTTTTTTGTCTTCTCTGGGTCTGATTGTGTTTTCCTGTCTGTCCATTCTAGTATCTGCGAGTTCTAGACTTTGTAACCATGGCCAGGTTGGAAGTCTACATCTTGTGTCAGTCACGGTGTAATAACATGTGGCCTGTGGATGCCCTGGGCCTGCTGCAGCCTCCCAGGCTCGTCTTGGATGGTTATGAGGGTAGACTTCCAGTCCAAGTCTCCTGGTTGTCCTGGTGTGCTCAGGGTTGCTTGCCTCACCCTTCACTTCAGCTCTTCTGCTGGAGAGACTCCTCTTCCCTAGTGAACTGCGATGGACCAAGAGCATATGCAGATTCCCGACTTTATCTTGGTTCTTTCAAGTTGCCTTTCAATTAGACCCATGTATTGGTGTCTCTGCCCTCACTAAGATTTGTAAAGAGCCCGTGGAAGCAAACTGGCAAGGAGTTACCTGACTCTTTTCCCTTACAGATCTGAGATGTGTCTGTCAGGCCAGGGGAAACAGAGCCTTGGGTTTTGACAAGTTTCTAGTTGTTCATACATGTGTCAATTCCAGTCCAGCTTCTTTGTGACCAGTTAGTATCAGATTTTAGTCCTGACTTAATGTAACATACTAAAGATAAACATTTTTATGTTCTACCAAAAGTTTTCAAAAGGAAGAAAATACATAGGAAAGGGTACTTTCAGTTTTCTACATTTCCTGTTTCCAATTGTACTTATACAGTTAATAGATTTTGAAAACTGATCACTGAGTACATATCACCGAGGGACCTAGCTTTATTTCCATTTTGATGGCTAAAATGGAGAAAAGGTATTGGGGTGAGTTAGCAAGACAAGCAGGATATGACCAGAAAATTGCCTGACATGAGTCTATTTATAGTCAATGCAGTGCATATTATGAATTGTGTACTAGTTTCCTGAGTTTGGGGTGAGTATCAAAGGCAAGGACATACAATCTAAACTTTCATGGAATGACAGAATTACATGTAGAATTGGTACCGATACTCATCCATCCATGCATGTGCTTCCCTATCATGGTACAACACTGGGAAAACAGCTGCTCAGACAATGGTGTGCCATCTCTACACCTGACACAGTGGAGAAGAGGTGGGCTTCTCCTGCTTGCTGAAGAGGGCTTTAGATGGCAGAGCCAGAGGAACAGAAGAATGGAAGATCCTCCTGAACTACCATGCCATAAACTTCCTAGCTCTACATGACATGCCCACCTGAGGGAGAAGTGGTTCTTGCCACATTAAGTAGTAGAAACGTACAGATTTGTTATGCAGCTAATTATACCCTATTGTATTTAAAAATATTTCTGAGTTCAGCCAGGCTTGGTGGCTATTGCCTGTAACCCCAGTTACTGGAAAGATAGGAAGGACTGATTGAAGTTCAGGTCTAGCCCAGGTCAAAAGCTAGTGAGACCTCCATCCAACCAACAGCTGGGTACTTTTCTTTCTCTGAGATAAGAGGGAAGCCAAATAAGGGAATCGTGGTCCAGGCTGCAGAGCAAAAACATAAGACCCTACTCAAAAAAGTTCAAGCCTTTAGAACCAGGAAAAACAAAAACAAAACCCTACTCTCCCCATTGTATTTAACTAAGGAAGAAAGACAGGAAGGAGGAAGTTAATCTTTTTACATAGGACTAGATCCAACTGTTTTTTGGATTTGGGGGTTTGTTTTGTGGTAAAAGTGTCTGATCTTGAGGCCTTAAATTTGCTCTACTTGGCTTGCTCATCTGACTCACTACTAGAACCATGCCAACAACCTTGCTCTTTGCTGATTATTTTGAAGGTAGAGTCTCACAGACTTTCTACCTAGGCTGGTTTCTAATTGCCATCCTCTGCTCTGAGCTTTCTGAGTAGCTAAGATTACAGGTTTGAAGCACCAGTGCCTAGCTAGACTCAACTGGTTTATATCTGCATTCTAATCACTTAAAAGGTGAAAAATGAATAAATACATCAAATATGATTTCTTATATGTTAATATTTATCTCTAACCATGTAGTATATATCCAACACATTACTTGCAAAGCCTTAAAAAAGGCAAAATTATGTTTTTTGTTTTTTCATTAATTGTTAAAATGGACATACAGATATGTTAGCTTTGCTGTACCAAGTGTTCCTTTTGGCCTGAACACCTTAAAACAATGTAACGCAGTGAGGCCCGGCTGGCCTCTCAGGATCCGCATTCTGCTGTCGTCTCGAATGTTCTCCTGGAGCAAGTGCAGGGTCCAGATCCATACAGAGGATAGAAACTTGAGGGCCACCCATGGAAGGTGGAGTCTGATGTGAAAATTACTAGCTACAGCAAAAGCTATAAGGAAGCACCATTGCTTCTGGAAGCAGGAAGTTTCCAGCAGACTCAGTTTCCTGAGTAGCCTGCTGGGTTCTTGAGCAGGCAGCCAGGTGAGGGTGCTGTGTCCTCAATGGGGAGAAAACTTCTGATTGAAGCCCAAAGGCCTGGCTGGTGAGATCCCTATGACCTCATGAGCCCTTGTGGGGCCTTCCAGAACCTATGAAGAGGAAGCTCATGTTAGGGGTTCCTCATTCCTGGGGTAACTTCAGGTGCTCTGGGAGGGCAAGGCCCCAAAGTGATAAGCAGGTCCAGCAGGTTTAGCAAGCTATACCAAGGCCAGAACCAGCCTCTGCCCCACCCTCAGCCAGAATTAATACAAAGGAAGACCAATATTTTGTGTGGGAAAAACATTTTCAGGAGAATTGCATTAGAGATTGACTAGCATTGACTGTTGGTATTTGTGTTGTACTAGATAAAAAATGTAGGCAAACCTACGCTTCTTCCAGTCTTACCCATGGACCTCACTGTAGGGAAGCACTCAAATAATATTGTTTGTGTTTTTACTGATTAAAAATGATTATTAAAGCAAGACTCTGTCTAACAATAACCAAAGTGAAAAAGGCTGGGGGTATGGCTGAAGTAGTAGAGCTTAGCAATCACAAACCCTAAATTCCCCAAAAGTGCCAACACAAACCTCTAAATTCCACCCCTGCCCTGGAAGGCCTAATTTAGGTGCCATCTGGCCTTTTACAGGAAATACAAGCAACACCTGACCTGCAGAGCTATATTGAATGCTGCTCTGATAGACACCATTCTGTTGCAGCATCACCAGCACCCAGCTTCCCACCCCCAGAATGGGGTTCCAGCAGCCACCTTAGTCTCTTAGCCTTGGGAAACTCCCCTGCCCCTAGCTTGGATTTCTACCTGGCCCCACATAAAATGGCCACATGAGAAGGAGCCCCCTATCTCTATCTTAAGGGTTTAGGGGATAGTTTGTTAATTGCCTTGAAAGCTGTCATCCTCTCCCAAGTAAAAGCATCATTTGTATTTGACTGCTTCCCTAGTTCTATCCACTCCTAACCTCTCCCGAAACTCCAGCCTCAACTGTAGCAGCTCCAACAGGAGTTACTCAGCTCTACTCAAATCTGACTCCTTCCTACCTGCTGGTCACATGATCCCAGCCTTTCTCCTAAGACAGGGTTAAAAGAGTCCAGCCCAAAGCTAGGCTGTAACTTTTCGCCTTCACCACAGGAGAGCATGGAATTTATTTACATTACAATCTTCCTCTTCTACAGTCTTAAGAGTATATTGTTTTCTGCTAGGTCTGCTCACAGCTTCCATTAACCCATACAAGGGTCAGGCTCCATCCAGATAATACCTCAGAAAACATGATTCTGTTGCTTGATCTCTCAAAGTTTACATATATCACTACCATGCATGTGCAAACATGTGTGGCATGCATACGTACATAAGTGCAGACTTGTGGTGTGTGCATGTGCTGTGTCCACATGCATGTGGGGTTCAGAATGTTGTGTATGCATCCTGCACATTGCATACATGTGTGTAGGCATGTGGTGTTTGAACATGGATATACTGTATGCATGCATGTGTATGTGTGTGGTGTACATGTTAGTCTGCATATTGTGTGATATTAACTGTAATATCCCCAACACTTATAGTAATAGCTATTTGTAGTAAGCCCTCAGCAAATAGCTGTAAAAGGAATACAGTATTTGTGTGGTTCCAGAGTACACATAATCAAATACCAATGAGCAATCCTTAAGAAGACTCATTTACATAAAATCCAGTGGATTTAGCCGAAAGTGTAACAAAATCTTCCAGGATCTCAGATTATGTTATATTCTCTAGATCTCAAGAGGAGAGGAAAGCCAAATAGCAGCAGGGCAGCACAGCTGATGGAGGAGTGCCCAAACACCTCTTACCCAGGAAGAGAACACAGGCACACATTCAAAAATAACTGAGGGCTTAGAAGGTGGTTCAGTGGTAGAGTGCTTGCCTCGCATGCATGAGGCCCTGGGTTCAATTCCTTAGCACCACATAAACAGAAAAGTCTGGAAGTGGCACTATGGCTCAAGCGGTAGAGCGCTAGCCTTGAGCTGAAGAGCTCAGGGACAGCGCCCATGCCTAGAGTCCAAGCCCCACGACCAACAACAACAAAAAAAACCTGCCAGGCACTAGTGTCTCACACCTGTAATCCTAGTTACTCAGGAGGCCGAGATCTGAGGATTGTGGTTTAAAGCCAGCCTGGGCAGAAAAGTTCCTGTGAGACTCTTACCTCCAGTTAACCACCAGAAAATTGGGAGTGGTGCTGTGGCTCAAAGTGGCAGAGTGCTAGTCTTTAGTAAAGAGCTCAGGGACAGTGCCCAAGACCTGACTTTAAGCCACCTGACTGACCAAAAGTTAATAACAAAATCTGCAAGGTCTGAATTCCTGTGAAGCCCAGCAGAGAGCACGATGGACCCAGCGCTGCTGCACATGCTCAGGAGACGGACCACAGGTATCAACATACCTCACAAGCTTCCTCTAACCCAGGAGGCTAAGGGCAATGATGCTAGAAACCTCACCATGTCTGTGACAAAGCTGGTCTTTCAGATTCATGAAGGATGCAAGGTCACCAAGCATTAGTGAACAAGGACAGCACAATCCCATCTGAGCGGGCAGTGAGACGCTGGATGCCATGTGGGGGCTGCCTAGCTTTCCTGCCTTATCTGTCTCACATCAGTGTGATGTGGTCCTCGGAGGGCAGGCACAGGTCCTCTACTCACTCCATTCACTCATCCAGACAACAGTTTATTGAATGGGATTACCCAGCTTTCTTTGTTGCTGCCCATCTACTCTGTTTATTTAAGGAGCAGTGCAGAATGTCTGCTTTCACTGACACCTTGCTCACAGAACTCACACGGGGCAGGTAACCAAGTCTGTGGTACTAGGACAGTCTGCTCCTGGCCACAGCAGACTCAAGCCAACCCTGGTCCAGAACAAGAATTGGACCAGGGAGTTGTATGGACCTGTCCAAGGAACTCCAGCACTTCCATGTGTGTTCTGCTGGATAGGAGAGAGGTGCAGGGAGATGCTGAATACCACAGCACTACACTGACCTCAGAGTAGTCCTGCACTTGTAGTCACCAGGGCCAGGAAAAATCCATTTCAGTTAAGACCAGTTTAGACCAGATTTTTCTGACATATATTAACTAAAACAGAGTAAACAATAATAAACTATACCTACAAAGACTTTCTCCACCTCCCTCAAGTGAGCTGTGTTGGCCAGTCATACAAGCACATTCCACAGCCAAGTTTTAGCTATGCACATATCCATTGGTGGGGGCGAAGAGCTCCTGGGTAGAGATACTCGTACAACCTCAGAGCTCATCTGAGCAGGTGCATTTGTAGACTGCTCACAAGTCCAGTCACAGAAAAACTAAAATATCAGGGATTCTGTGAGATTTCCCATAAAACTACTGTAATGGCTTTCTGACACAGCCAAAATATTAAAAAGTCAGCTATCTATAGCTCTCACTTGCTGCCCTCAGCTTCAAATTACTGATTTGCTCTGCTGCTGTAAGGGACACAGATCATGGTCTGACCTAGGAGGTGGCATCATAATCTATGACACTGACAAGTAACCAGATGCCTCTCCAACATCACATTATGGACAGCATCTTAACCCTCAGGAAAGTGATAAGCCTCCAAATTCCAGATCCAAGGAAACTATCCATAAATAGTAAATTCATTGTTTTTGAGAAAAAGTGGCTGTCAGACTTCAAGGTTAAGAAGGTATTAAGTATAAACAGTGTGTGTGTGAGTGTGTGTGTGTGTGTGTTTCTTTTGGAGCTTGAACTCGGGGCCTAGGTACTGTTCCTTAGCTTTTTCACTCAGGGATGGTGTTTACCATATGAGCCATAGCTCTACCTTCAACTTTTTACTGGTTAATTTGAGATGAGTCATGTATTTTCTTGCCCAGCCTCTGAATCTTGATCCTTCTTAGATCTTAGCCTCCTAAGTAGCTAAGATAACAGGCATAGCCACTGGTCCCTAGCTTATTTAAAAGCAATTAAAGTATTAAAATTTTCTATTTTTAAAGAAATTAAGCAGAGTCTGTAAAATCCCAGGAGTAAATGTTTTACTTTGAAAAACCTCAGAAACTTAAATGTGTTTAAGGTACATAATTAAACATATTGGCCACAGTTTAATAACAAGTCATTGGGGTAAAACAGTAACATTTGAGTGCTGGGATGAATAAATTGCAACTGGAGAAAGTTGACTCCTGTGTTACAATGTAGACCTCCACTAAGGCCAAGGGATTAAAGAATCTTTCCCTAACTTTGTTTCCATTCACAATCATCCTTCACATTACTTTCATGGGAAGACAATAAATTCAGAAAGGATACCTCTAGGAAAAGTAAGCTTAGAAATGTTTTGTAAAGTTCATTAATTACTTATTATTAAACTTTATAATTTACATGAAAGAGGTTTACTTATTAAACTGATAAAACTTATCCAACATCAAGCAAACTAGACTACCTAAGGATATACAATATTTAGAGCAAACTGACCAAAATCTCAGTCAAAATTTTACATAAGCTCACAAGGCTTTGAAATATTGCCTTTCTCAGTAAGCACAATTTTGAACACTATTTCCTAACAACTGTAACCTTTGATTCTATGACTGGTGTTATCTTTCCAGAGTTTTGGTTTTAAGTATGTTTCTTATCTTAAGGAGACAGTTTGTCAGTTCCAGAAATCAGACCATCTACTTTCCTGAGTCAAATTTCCAATCAAACAAACAATAGAATGTCAAATCCTACAGTAGCGTGTACTTATTCCTCCTCCTTTTGGCTCCAAGGCTCTAGATAGATGAAGAGCTAGAAGTAGTGGGTGTGAAAACTCTTGCTTACATCTGTTCCACCCTTTTCCCAGAAATCTCAGGGAGGTGTTGGCTCTGGGTAAGATCACACAGGCCACAGATTTGATCCTACAAGACAGCTCAAGCCTGTAATTCTAGCTATTCAGGAGGCTGAGATCTGAGGACTGCAGTTCAAAGCCAGCCCCGGCAGGAAAGCCTGTGAGAGTCTTATCTCCAATTAACCACCAGAAAACCAGAAGTGATTGTGGCTCAAGTGGTAGAGTGCTGTCCTTGAGCTGAAGAGCTGAGGGACAGCGCCCAGGCCCAGAGTTCAAGCCCCAGAACTGACAAAAAACAAAAACAAGCAAACAAACAAACCCAGCTCAGTGCTGGGTTCATCCCAGCAATCCTAGCTATTCAGGAAGTTGAGATCTGAGGATCAAAGTTCAAAGCCAGTCTGGGCAGGACAGTCGGTGAGACCCTTATCTTCAAATGACCTAAATATGGCTTTTGCCATACTATAAAAAAAAAAATTAAAAGGAAAAACAAAGCCAGCCGTGGTGACTCGTGCCTGTAATCCTAGCCAGCTACCCAAGAGGCAATGGTCAGGAGAACACGGGCTGGAGATCAGTCCAAGTACAAAGTTAGCAAGACCCCATCTCAACCGAGAAGCTGGGTGCCGTGGCATGTGCCTGGGATCCCAGTTACACTGAAGGAGAACCGAAGTCTGAGGCCTATGGCGGGGGCGGGAACATAACTAAAGCAAACGAGGGCTGAGGACGCGACTCAGATGGTGGAGCTCCGAGTTTGAATCCAGAAAGCATGAATGTAGGCGCAGCCTGGAGGTCTGGCCGGGCGCCTCGGAGGGCTACCCGGAGCCCGGGGGAAGCGCGGGGGGAGCCCGGGGGGAGCGCGGGGAAG
>NW_012267485.1:289985-313901 GCF_000151885.1 Dipodomys ordii | reverse complement strand
GCCGCGGCCGGCCCCGCCCCGGGGCGGCGCACCCCGGGCCAGGTGAGGCACTGGGGGGCCGCCCAGTTCCGGCCCGGCGTCTTCCAGGCACCAATCGCCGCACCCCAACTCCTCACCCCACGGAGCCCTCCACGCGGGGCCCTCCACGACGCCCTCTTTCGCGTCGGAAATCCAAGAGGCTCGGAGCGCCACCGCGGCCTGCGGACCTGAGCAGCCTGGACACGGCTCCGAAGGCACGGCCCCGGAGAGCCCGGGGTCCACGAGGTCACCGGCCTCGGCCCCGGGGGCGCGCGGGCGGCTCCAGCTCGCCCCGCCCCTTTTCGTTCCGCCTGCCCGCCCTCCCTCTCCCTCAGCCCCGCCCCTCCGCCAGCCCTGCCCCGCCCTCTTCGCCAGCCACGCCCCTCCCCGCCATTCCGCCCGCCCTGGCGCACAGGCCGCACCCAATACGCGCCTCTGTCAGCAGCACCCACCTACCAGACCTGACCAACCACAAGGCCCAGCCCAGACTTCTGGCCCCGCCCTTGGCCACAAGGCCACGCCCACCCTTTAGGTGCTGGGCGGATCACCCTCCTTCGGGGTGGACGTTGTTGGTGCGGGCGGGATGTTTGCAGTGCGCGTGCGCAGCCTGAAGACGCGCTGACGCGGTCTTTAAGCGCCAGCGAGCACCGGGGAAGATGGCGGAACGCAGTCATAAGTCCGTGCTATTCGTGTGTCTGGGTAAGGGTGCGCTTGGGACGCTGAGGGCCTCCCGTGTGCCCCAGGCTGCACACTCGACGCAAACCTGGGCCTGGGGCGGCGGCTTTGGTGGGCCGGGCTGGCGGAGCCCTCGCCCGCCGTGTCCGCACTCGCCGGCGCTTCTCCCCGCGCTGCGTCCTCCCTCGCTGTCCTGTTCCCGCAAGCCCGAGTGCTCGGAGCTGGCCGCCGTCCGCGGCACGGCGTCCCCGGTTCCACCCGCCCGTGGGGTAGGGCCTGCGGCTGCACGGGACGCGTTCTGCCGGGACCCTCCCCAGCCGAGGCTGCGCTGCTGCCCGGCTGCCCACCTGCCCTGCTGCCCGGCTGCCCACCTGCCCGGCTGGCTACCCAGCTGCCCAGCTGCCCACCTGCCCGGCTGCCCCGGCTTGTTGGCCGCGCCCTGAGCTGCCCTTCTTAGCAGTGTCCACCAAAGGAGGCTGACGGCCTAGGTTCCAGCTTCCCAGTATCCCACGCCTTCTGTAAACTTGGTCTCCATGCATGAAAACTGTGACGTTTTGAACATTAACCCTTCAGATACTTTCTATCTCAGAATTATTTTGATTCTTAGGATTTCAATGTTGAGGCTTCCTTACTTAAAATAGAATTCACGCTTTAATTCTCAGCATGCGTTCTCAGTGCTTCCAACCCCGGAAGATGACTACTGAGTTGTCAGTAGTCCAGTTCTTCCAGATACACATTTTCTACAGAAAAAGCGGCTCCTCTTTAGGATGGCCGTTTGCCACAACTTTCCTACCCCCTTACCTGTTCCCACCCACATGTGGGTGTTCCCTTCCTGATCCAAATACAACTCTTGCTAAGATGCTCTACTTTTTTGGATACTGTGTTGTATCTTGTCTGGAAACCCTTGTATTTTATGAGGTCAAATTGATATACACCTCTTTGCTTCCTCAAAGAAATACACTGCTTCCTTTGGCCCTTGAGATACTTTATTACAGAAATTTCATTGTAATTATTTGACAAGCCTGTTGAGATCCTAGTGAGATTTAGCTGTATTACAAGTAATAACTATGGCATGTTTTTCTTTGTTTTTCCAATTTTAGGGTAGTATGGTATATGAATCTAAGTATTGGTAGTAGTTTATTTCTATGAGGCAAAATGTAAACAACCCATCCTATTGATAGTGACCATCATTGGATTTTTGAGGTCCTTAGTGAACTGGAGAAATCAGAAAATTTATTAAACAGTTTGTTTCAGGTTGGGTAATTATAAGTGTCCCAGGCTGTGTTTATTTTTTTTAATAATGTTGGATTTTTTTCAGCATAGTGGCTGTTAATAGGCAAGTGTATGCTTGCTTATATTTTTCTTTAATACAGCAACTTTTTTCCCACTCCCACTCACTATATTCCAAGCAGTGGGGATGATAGAGTAGTGAACACCACAGATAACACTCAGTCACCGTTTGCCAGTTGAGCAGTGCTATTGTACTGGTTCACTTAAAGAAAAACCAGGAATTGGTGGGAGTGGGGTGCAGTTTGTGACTAGAAAAGTCTCACCTGAAGTGACCCACATGTGAGCAGATAATTAAAGGGAGTGAGGAGGCATGTTTATTCTGGGCCAGATGTCAGCTGGTGTGGTTTTTAGGCAGTCCTGCTGGCCATAGCCCCAAATAGGGAAGCCACAGTGGCTAGACCTGGAGACAGGAGGCCTTTCTCAACCTTGAGTCCTCCTTTGTGTCTGAGGAGTGTGTAGATAACTTGAGTGACTGTTTTGTCTGCTTCCATAGATAATTAATATCCTCCTTGATGCATGTAGAAACCTTAGGTCCTTACATAGAGTGGGTGCTTTAGGCCTGATTATGCATATCCTATAAAAAAAAAAACAGAGTGAACACTTTAGCTTTGAGGTAAAACCAGTGGTTTTGCCCTAGACAACTCAAATTATCAAACTTAACTATGTCCGAATATAACTTTATTCATAGACACCAGCATTGGAACATTACCTAATTGGTCACATGTTACAAGTTTTTCTGCTTTTGCATTTTTTCAGCTACTTAAAACTAAAAATTACTCATAGCCTTCTGTGCAGTATACAAAGGTGGTAGTCCAAGAGATGTAATTTCTGGACCCCTGTTTGTGGTGCAGATCTTGGGAGACTTGTGTGAAGACTTTGACATGCTAGATAAGTTACTGTCATGGCCAGGAATGTAAGCTGCAGTGTAGAGATTAGACTGAAGGAGGGGTTGGTTCTAATGAGGGTGCCTTTGCTAGTAAGGTGGAAAATCTGGAGGTGAGGGGTGGGGAGAGAGTATGAATGCATTCTATACAGTAGTCCACCCAGGAGACAGTGGGAGCTGTATGCTTGGAACATAAAAGATTTATTCCTTCAGAGCCTTCAGTTAGGCTTTTGATATTGAAGTGTAGAAAAGCAGCTGAGGTTTGTCAGTGGTTGGGGTATTGGTTGAGCAGAAGAGCTTCTTACTTCAGCAAGGTTGTGAGAAGAGCTTTGTGCTCTTAAGCTATACCCACTGGGGAAGGTGGCTTTGATCTGAGCCCCAGCCAGTGTGGCTGGGAAGAGAACCTTGGTGGCATATTAATGGACCTTGTTCTGAAGGCAGAGCCTGAGGCTCTATTGGTGGCCAATTGTGCTCCATTTTCTGTTGTTTTTATTGGACAGGATTGAACCCACGGTCTTGCACATGGCTAGGAAAGGTTCCTGCCACACAGCTAAATCCCCAATCCTTGTGGATTTTAATAATGTATTTTATAGTATTAACTTTGGGAATCTGGAAACACTAGATTACAAGTTACTAGCATTTGGAGTTCTTTTCGGTTGATTTTGCACTTAGTATTACTTATAGTTTTTCCAGTAGAGCTTTTTTTCAGTCTATACTTTGTTTCACTTAATTACTTTAAATATAACTATCTGGAGGCAAAATATGGATGAATATTCCCTTAAACACTGACTAGCTCAAGTTTTTGTATTACTATGGAGAAATTAAGCTGTTATTTTACAGTGAATGATAGTTATTAGGAAAGAGGTGGAGTCGGGCTAGTTTCTTATTGTTGTTAGTTTGGTGGTGGTACTGAGGTTGAACTCAGGGTTGTTCATATGTAGAAACTCTTATCTTGAGTCCCAGCCCGAGCCTGTTGGGTCTTGTTTTTTGTTTTTCCTCCAGGCCATCCTAGACACCAGAGTCCTGTTTATACCTCCCATCTAGCTAGGTGATGGGGGGTGCCACCATATTGAGGTTGGGTCTTGCAGTCTTTTTGCCCCTTATGGCTTCAAACTATGATCACCTGATCTATGTCTTCCAAGTGGCTGGGTTTACAGGTGTGCGCTACCATGCTCAGCCTAGGGTTCATCTATTGTGTTTTTAAATGCTGAAATATAGACATCTACTACTATTTCTAGAGTTCTAAAATAATAGCACTTATCCTGACTTGGCATACAGTCAAGGTATTGCCAGGGGTATCCTCTGATGATGTGATCATACACTCTTAGGAAGCCTTTCAATAGTAAGGTATTTGCTGATGGTAATACTTGTTGAAAAATCAAACAAAAATTAGATTGTGGAAAGGAAAAACTTTATAACATGCACTAGTATATAGAGGTCATTCAAAATTAATTCTTGTTTTATGTAGTTTAAAAAAGAGACTTTTTACAACTATAGGAAATCACAATGTATATGAAAAGGGCTCAGGTCTTGTAATATAGAAGCTGAGGAAAGTGGAAGTGAACTGGTCCAGGGACTGGAGCATTAGTGTTTTATCACATGTCTGAAAATTCTGGTTCATCTTGTTTACCAAAAGCTAGGAGAGTCCAGCTTTGGAGAGTAACATCTGTCATGTAATAGCCTCTCTTCTAACAGTTTCACTTTCCTCTCTTCATTTCCTGTAGCCACCTTTTTAATTGTAATCCTAATGTTGGCTTACATGATACCCCAAAATATGGTGCTTTATCTTGCTGAGTACTTTGAACAAAGTCTCTGACCTTCTGCCTACTTGTTTCTTATCCTTGAAGCAAAATTAAATTTCACTAAAGCATATCATAAAAATAATAATTCCCTCCCTCAAGTCTTAGACCTAGAAAGATTAATTACTCTTCCTCCTTCTTTGAAGAACTTCCCTTCAGTAAAGTCCTGCCCCATATTTGGAAAGACAATACTATACAGAGAAGTCAAGAATAATCTGCCTTGCTGAGTTCTGCTCTGTCTTTCACCGTTAGATAGTAGTTTTTGTCCTGACATTCTGCACAGTGGTGCAGAATTCATTGAACCTTAACATGAAACTGCAACTGTCTTTGCATTTTCATTTTGAAGCTTCCTATGGCACATAAAGTTGATTAAATAAATCTCTTAGACTTTTCTTTTGTTGACCTGCCAGAATTGAGTGAGTGATGTTCAGATGAATAAGGAAAGGGGTCACACTTTTCTACCTCACACTGTTGTCCATCAGCCTTTTCATATTCACCTCAGAGATGGTTTCTTTGCCTTTAATTTCTCTAAAAGGGTCGGCAGTTATTTTCCTGTGTTAGAAATAGCTTTCTGTATGTGCCCTAGCACAGTGCCTGGCTCAGAAGGAGTAAGTGTATTAACGCTTTGTGGAACTTATGGTATCGCCTTTTCCCTGGAGCTTTCAAGTTACTGTGCTGTATTGAGTCCAGACCTGGGTGTGTTGTTAGGACCCCCAGGCCTCGCCCCCTTGCGTGCATTCACCGCCATCTGGTTATGAACCGACACACTGAATCCTTGAGTCTGCCACCTCTGGATCCAGTGCTTCTTTCTGCCTATTAGAACCCTTCATCTGTCCAGTCAGAATTTTCCTTCTATTTTGTCTTTGTAGAAACTTAGTTTTCTGTGTTCCTGTAGGGTAGTGTCCGTCTGCATTTATTTTATTTTGATTATACTAACTGTCTCCTTGTGTACAGGGCTGGCCACATATACCTTTTTGTAGAGATCAAATAAATGTCTTTTGTCTTTCCCCTGTGTGGTAACAAAGTTGGCCCTTCTGTTGGCTCTGGAGAAGTAACCTCTAATTGCTTGGGGACTTTCTAGGAATAGTGGAGTGTCTGTTAATCACAGTGGCCCTGTAGTTTATACTAGAGAGAGACACAGTCTTGAGCTAGAAGCCCTGTGAGCCACATACAGCAGTGGGAGGGCCCCAACGTGAGTTCAGCCACATGACCAATTCAGTCAGTTGTTTTTACATCTTTAAATCTCAGTACCAGCCCTCTCTACCAGCTCTTGGGCAAGCTTCCTGGGTAGCAGTAGTGCTCTTGGAGTGCTGTCAACATTCGTGGCAAGAGGAGGGCACTTCATCTCAAAGGACAAGGAAACTCCCTAGTTTGTGCCTTCTTTTTTGGCTAGTTCTAATCAGTATCTTTTAATAAAACTGCCATATGTATCAAACTTCCCTGGGTATGGTGAGTCATTCTAGAGATTTGTCTAACACAATTGATGTCAAGATTCACAGGGTCTGTGAAGATCCCTGATTTGCAGTCAGCTGGAATGGAGTGAGAGTAGCCCTGGGGACTGTAACTTGGCTACTACTCTTAGAAGTTATGGGCAGCTGTGGCCGTTAGGAAGGGCTAACCCTGAACCTCAAGTTGGCTGTCTTCTGGTGGCCACACTCCTTTTAGCATAGGGCTCTTGCTCACGATCACTCAGTAGATCATGTTGATTTCAGCTAAACGTGCTTGTTTATTTGGGCGCTGTTTTATGAATTAACTTATCCTCAAGTGTGATATTCTCCGAAAGCCCCACTGTTGGCAGGGAGACAGGCACTTCCAGTTCGGATACTTCATTTTAAACTGAGTTGCAACCTGCTTCATGGATTTCATGACCTGCTAGCTCATTAGCATCCTTGTGAGAAGTGATTTGGTTATTACTGCTTTCTTCATATTTTATACGTGGGTAGTTGGCAACATCACTGTACTTGTGTTTGATAGCTGCGCTGCATGGGGGTTCACCCTAGACTGCAGTGTTGGTCCTCCACAGAGCAGATTACAGCCACTCTGCCTTGGATGTACAGGGTAGACTGCCTTCATGTTAGGAGTCACTGTCCACCTTTCCACCACAGCTAACACTCTGTGCCCTCTTCCTTCTTTCTAAGGTAACATTTGCCGGTCACCCATTGCAGAAGCAGTTTTCAGAAAACTTGTAGCTGACCAAAATGTTTCAGATGATGTAAGTACCATTCAGTAACTTAAAGAGGCCAGCCTAAACACCTTTGGGCAGGAAGTGCTGGAACATTCTTTTTCTCTCCTGCAGTGGAGGATAGACAGTGCGGCCACATCCACATACGAAGTGGGAAATCCCCCTGACTATCGAGGGCAGAGCTGCATGAGGAAGCATGGCATCCCCATGAGTCACACTGCCCGGCAGGTACCGTACCGGAGCTTGACCTTTGTTTTTTCTTACAGTGGGCCATTGACAGCGGTGCTGTTTCCGACTGGAACGTGGGCCGTGCCCCAGACCCAAGAGCTATGAGCTGCCTAAGAAATCATGACATTAGCACAGCCCATAAGGCAAGACAGGTAGAAGAGATCTTGTTATAATTTATGCTACATAGAATTTCATAACCTGAAAAGTTGTGAGACACTGACCAAGCTTGTTAACCCAGAGTTAATTTAGTTCTAAAAGACTTGCATGACTAGGATTCTGTATTAAAATGTACATGAAGGTTGCATAAATCATGATGGGAGAGCATTGGCTACAAGCTAGCCTGAGCTTTCCTATTGTGTAGCAACACACCCTCCTTAAAAGTTGAAGTGGGATCTTAGCACGTACAGTCAGCTGCTCTGTGAGAGGCTCATGTTACTCCTCCCAGCAGTCGATCTCTCTTGTCACATCCTGCTCCTGCTGGACACATGATGAGTTCTGAGTTTGGGGTTAGATGGTGCTGCTGTGAAAGGGGGTGTGTGTGCGTGTAGTTCTGAAGGATTTATACCTAGCATTGAATTCCACATGTCCGGTTTACACAGCCTCATGAAACAACACTGGAGATGTGGATTTTTTTTTCTCTCAAGTTTGTAGAAGATAGTATTTCTGATTTAATATTTTGGAAAATTTTAGCTCAATTTTTTTGTTGCTGTTTCTTTGAAATGGCTGTCATTTTCTTAAGTACTGTAAGGGTTTTGTCCATCATTGGCTTCAGCAGCTTTCCTGTGGGATTTAAAGAATGCTTCCTGAACTATGACTGGATGTTTTCATTTGTAAGTGGTTTGGAAGTGGGGCCTGAATAACTTGTAAGTGAAAAAGGTTCTTTCAGGCTGTAAAGGCTGCGATCTTTGCAGTAAGGGCCAGTCAGTGCCACAGAGGCCAAGAGGTAAGAAGCCCTACACAGCTTAGGAGCTTAGGGCTCCTGGAACTCACCTAGACCTGATTTTCTGTTGTCTGTGGCTGTGTTCCTGCTACAGTTACAAAGCTGAATACTTTCTGGGGAGAGAGTGTGTCCTGTAAGGCCGAGTCATGCCCCAGGAGCACATTCATAGCTTTGAAGATGAATTTTGATTTCTGTGTGTTTTTTGGTTGTTTTTGATAATGGGGCTGATTTGCAGAAGCTACTTCCTGTCTAGCTGTAGCAGAAATGCTTCACTGTGCATTTTTGTAAGATGTAAGTAAAATCTTCCTTTTCTCAATTATTTTAACACCTAAAAATCATGTATGGATTGACTTAAGTTCTTAAGCATTTTTTAAGGATGAATTAATTGCAGTAAGTCCCAAATAAGCAATGTTTGGATAGTTCTCACACAACTAATTTGGAAAAGTAGTATAATATTTAGTATTATAATACTTGTTCTAATAGATTTTGAAATAAGTGAATATTGTGGAATGTTATACAGTACGGAACTTTGTATTTGTTTAAATGGTGCACTAAAATTAAAGTACATTTATAAATGTTGGCCTATTTTTAAAAAATGAGCAGCAAACTTATTTATTGGGTTTTTGCTCTTGTCATTTTGGTCTATCCCCTTTGACCAGGTTTTCAGTGTTCCTGATAGAATTTCATTTGACAACTCTTTGTGCACATGTATTTAAGTGTATTTCTAAGCCACACGCCAGTCCCTTTGGTGATTAGTTTGCATTTCTACAGAGGGTCTTTGGTTTTTCTTCAGGCCTTCTGTTGCAGTCCTCCACTGCATTAGGCTGTGGAATTATCTCTACCTCCTAAGTAGCTGGGATTACAGGCATGAACAAACACTCCTGAGTTGATTTAGTTTTTTGAGATAGGGTCTTACTCTTTGCCTAGGCTTGCTTTGGACTGAGATCTTCTGATTTTGCCTCCCAAATAAATAGGATATTCATAACCCTAATATTTTAGGTGTTTTTGATTGTTGTGGATTTGTTATTAAAGTTCATTTATTTCTTTATTTTGGTCATAGGGCTTGAACTCTGGGCCTGGGTGTTGTCCCTGAGCTCTTCAGCTCAAGGCTAACACCCTACCACTTGAGCCACAGCGCCACTTCTGGCTTTTTCTGTGTATATGGTACTGAGGAATCAAACCCAGGGCTTCATGCATGCTAGGCATATGACTGGGATTCTGTATTAAAATGTTACATAAAAGTTACCTAAATCATAATGGGAGAGCATTGGCTATAAGCTACACTAACTTAACTCAGGGTTAACAGAGTTAACTCTACTACTAGGCCACATTCCCAGCCCTAAAGTTTTATTCTTAAAAATTATTTTCACTTTTGTTCTGAAACATGTTTTTGGTTTTCCTTTTCTTTTTGACTACATCATTATAATAGTCAAAATCCACAGATAATACTTTCACTAACATTTTAAATAGGTTTACATTTATGATGTTAGAACACAGTATATGTTCATATTGGAGTCAGCAAAGGTCCTGGAAGGAACCATTTTCTGTGGTGGCCTAACCTGTGGACTTTGAGTCAGAAAGAATTAAGCCCTACAATGTAGAGAACCAATCAGTCCATTCCTGGCCCACATTTGACAGTCTTCTTGTCATTGGTCCTCTCACTGCATTTTCCTCTCTGCTTCTTTTTTTTCCTTAGACACATTTGTCCTCTTACATAGTCCCACAAAGACAAGATCTGTCACTTCAGCTGGTGTTTGTCACCATGGCCTAAGACATTCAGTGCTTATGAGCATGGAGAAAGGAGATAAGAGTTGAGAATGGAGAGGATTAAGAATGAGGCATTTCAGTATAGTGTCAGAAATATACATTGTTGCCAGGCACAGGTGGCTCATGCCTGTAATCCTAGCTGCTTAGGAGGCTGAGATCTGAGGATCACGGTTCAAAGCCAGCCCAGGAAAGTCCCCGTGAGACTCTTTATCTCCAGAAAGATAAACCAGAAAACTGGAAGTGGAGCTGTGGCTCAAGTGGTAGAGAGCTTGCCTTGAGCAGAAGAGCTCAGCACCCAGGCCCAGAGTTCAAGTCCCAGGACTGACACCCCCACCCCCGCCCCCGCCAAAAAAAAATAAAGAGAAAGAAAAAAAGAAATATACATTGTTACTAGGGGACTGAAGCTAATGATGAATTTTCATGTTTATATCATACATTATTTTGTAACTATCCCAAGAAACCTGTGATACAAAATTTCTTTGCAGCACAGTTCAGGAAATACATTAACTGTGTTTTAACCTAAAAATGTCTTAAATTGGGCTGGGAAGTTGGCTCAGTGGTAGAGTGCTTGCCTGGCATGCATGAGGCCCTGGGTTCGATTCCTCAGCACCACATAAGCAGAAAAAACTAGAAGTGGTGCTGTGGCTCAATTGGTAGGATGCTAGCTTTGAGCCGAAGAGCTGAGGGACAGCGCCCAGGCCCAGAATTCAGCCCCCACAACAGACCAAAAAAAAAGTCCTAAGTTATTTACTTAAATGGTTAATGAGTAACAGACTCAAATACAATGTATTTTTTAACTATGTGTCTGATCCTGATATAAATGTAGACCCTGTGTTTTGACTTATTTACTCAATTTTAGGTTACCAAAGAAGACTTTGCTACATTCGATTACATACTGTGTATGGATGAAAGCAATCTGAGGTAATCATATTTTAAAGAGTATTTTTTTTCTCAGTTCAGTATTAGGCCAGGTTTGCTGTCCAAAAGTACCTTTTATTATCTTACAGTGTTAATGTACAGTAATTGTTATAGTGTACAGAATCACTTATTTAGTATAGCAAGACATTCAGATTATTTGCCTGGTAGATCTGTTTATAAAGATGTATCTATAAAGATGTAACTCCAGAAAGGGTTGGCTGATGGAACCGGATACTAGTGGGTTGTGATCTGTATCTGCAGAAGGTAATGCATTGATTTGTACATCCAAGACTGGTTTTGTTACTGCTATAATGATTTAAGAACTGGGTATTTTTTGGGTTTTTTTTTTGGGGGGGGGAATCCGGTTGTGGGGCCTGAACTCTGGGCCTGGGTACTGTCCCTCAGCTCTTCAGCTCAAGGCTAGCGTTCTACCACTTGAGCCACAGCGCCACTTCCAGCTTTTTTCTTTTTGCTTATGTGGTGCTGAGGATTCGAACCCAGGGCCTCAGGCATTCAAGGCAAGCACTCTACCACTGAGCCACCTTCCCAGCCCCTTGTTGATTTTTTTTGTTTGTTTGTTGGTCATGGGGCTTGAACTCTGGGCCTGGGTGCTGTCCCTCAGCTCTTCAGCTCAAGGCTAGTGCTCTACCACTTAAGCCACAGCGCCACTTCCGGTTTTGGAGTGGCTAATTGGAGATAAGAATCTCACAGACTTTCCTGTCTGGGCTGGCTCTGAACCTCGATCCTCAGGTCTCAGCCTCCTGAGTAGCTAGGATGACAGGCATGAGCCACCAGTGCCCAGCTTTATTTTGTTATTTCTTATTCCCCCATTATATCTGTCCCTCTTTCCCCCAGTAAGTCTGACAAAACAGAAGACTTTTTTGATGACTGAAACTGATGGACTAGGTTATTAGACAGCAGTGACTATAGTGTTGATTTGTTCTGCAGGCCCAAGCAGTTCTTATTATCAAAGAAGAAATTAAGGAACAGAACTTAAAGTTACTAACCCAAGTTCCTAGAGTGGGTGGATGTGGAAGATCTTATGCATTGCACTCACCACTCCAACCACAGCCCACCCTTGGTCCTTGCTCACTCCCCATTCGGCCCAGCCTTGCCTGCCCATCTCTAAGATATGGCACACATGGCTTCCTTAGTTCCTTTCTGTTGCCTTTGCTGGTCTCTGAAACACTGTCTTTTGGGGGGCTGTGTCAAAATAAATGAAACAGAAGAAGACTTAAAGATGTACACTTTGTGGGCAGAATCACTGAAAAGGTGCTGCTGTTGGGTCTATCTACTCCCTGAGAGACAGAGCTGACCTAGTTGCATAGGGTCCTGAGGCTCTGTAAAGGGTTGTGTTTCATTTCAATTCAGGTTACGTTGGCTGGACTTTGATGTAGGTATTTCTTAAACCCTCAGCAGATGTCCCTGTTTAACTTGAAACCATAGGTCAGAAAAATAAGTTCATGTTTCAATTTTGCAGAGATTTGAATAGAAAAAGTAATCAAGTTAAAAACTGCAAAGCTAAAATCGAACTGCTTGGGAGCTATGATCCACACAAACAACTCATTATTGAAGATCCCTATTATGTAAGTACATACAGTTGAGGCTGTGGGGCGGCCTAAAGATGGGCAAGCTGTAGCCTGTCACATGACAGGCTGAGGTCTCTTAAGGACATCTTTGTTTTGCAGTATTGCTAGTATTTTTTCTTCCTGTCCTTTCAGGGAAACGACTCGGACTTCGAGCTGGTGTACCAGCAGTGTCTCCGGTGCTGCAGGGCCTTCCTAGAGAAGGCCCACTAGGCCAGCACTGCCCACGGCCAAGCCAGCGACTCACCCCACTAGTGATGTGCCTAAGTGTAGTGGCGTTCCTTAGTCCCAGCCCCTGTTGTTTCTTTCTTATCTTAAAAATAATTGTAGGTGACAATTAGTTTTATTTATCCAAGAATAAAAAGGTTTTGTTTGAGGAAATTAGTTGACTAGTTGAACTTCTCACTTTGCTGATTACAAAACAGTGGAACAAACAAATGTGGGAGAACAAAATACAACTCAGGAAGTAATAATGACTGAGCTCTGGAAGACCTGGACAGTTTGGTCTACCTGGCATGTTGCCTGCCTAGCAATGTAGTGCCACTGCTCCCTGTGTATCGTGCTGACCTGGGCTCGTGCAGAGTCACAATAGCTCCACTGATAGCAGATCCTCTGCCTACCAGAGAAACGTTCTAGATCAGTTTACTCACAGTACACACTTACATGTTTAAGACAGAAGCAAGGCATGGGGTGGCTGTAAGTCCAGCATAGAAGCTGGGCAGGAGAATCATAAATTCAAGCCAGCCTGGGTGATAGCTTGCCTCAGGATAACAACACAAAATAAGGAAGATTGGATTGGTGAAATAACTCCTTAGCCTTTTTACTGCTTGTTGCTTTGTGTCTAGTTCATTTCATGGGAGTAAGATTATTTGCTCCCATTTGAGCCACTTTGCCTTTAAGAATTGAATTCTGTATTGGAAGTACACTTGTATGCAGGTTACCTTTGGTCAGTAGAGAGTAGGTTTTCCATACACCTGCAACTCATCAAGTGTCCAAAAGAAAGGACCAAATGTGAAAAGTTTTAAAAATTGCAGAGTCCCGTTACTTTGGTGTGCTGTAAGGATATGTTAGTGATTACTTTTTCATCAGCACTTAGTAACGCTCAGGCAAACAGCTAACTTTGGTGCGCCAACAGTTAGCTCACCTCACACCATAAAGATATTTCAGAAAAGATTGTCTTCAAAATAAACTGTGGAGTTACATAAGATAAATCTGGTGTTGGTTTGCTTTGTTAATGACAAGTAAAAAGCATTTGCAAACATCCCCTTATGTGTTCCTTTCCACATGGTTAGCGGTGGTATGTGTATTATCCTCAATATTTGGGAAGTAAAACAGGGAGGCAGCACTTTGTTGCCACATATAGCATATCTAGGTGATGGGACACTTCCAGGAAACTGCCTAGAAATGTCCCTAACACGGCTGTCCTTCTGGAGTCAGTGCCCCAGCTTCTGAGGAATTACTAGTACAGACAGAAAACTTAGGAGGGTAGGTTAGATTAGGACTAGGGTAAATTGAAAGAATTGAAAACTTAAGTGGTCAGTCATCAGTAGGAAATAATCAAATGAGACCAAACAGTCTCTTGTTATTAGTTGTTTTTAATCTCAAATTCCTTACTCTGTTGTATTCAAGTAAAATTCTAGTTTTCTTTAACGTTTATACATACATATGAAATAAACACGTAGCGCTTAATGGCTATTTGTTCCTTAGTGTTGGTCCAGATAGCACCATCTTATGGGGGCTGGTGACCAAGCACTGCTAGGTTTAAATGCTTTGCTAAGTACAACTTATCTTTGTAGTTAGATCAATTACATTTGTTTAAACTCTACCCATAAAGGTCTGGGACTGCTTAAAAGTCTTAGAGTTCTTCTTTGTTTGGTGGTGTCTTAACATAGATGGGAACAGAGAATGCATTTACTTGTATCAGCTATTGAATCAGGCCTAGCTTTTTGAGGAAATGTCACTAGTATTTAAAAACCTCAAAGCTGCTAATTTTCTTCTGCAGACAGGAACTTTTAAGTTTGATTTATGCCTCCTAAGTTCTGTGACATGCCAGTGAATCTTGGTAGATGTGCAAATCACAAATTCCCAGTGATAAGAGTTTAAAATCACTTTGAAGATTCCATATGACAAACATTTCATTTATTACTTGTTTTTATTTACATTATTTACATATTGCACAGTAGCTGGGATGCTATTTTACATTATTCTTACATAAGATAAATGGGATTAGCTTGGATGTATTCAGATTTATACTCTATTCCCTCCAAAACATGGTTGAAGTTTTTTGGCTTAAGTTCTTTTATATTTTTATGCAGTTCCAACTAATACTCTGGGAGTTTAATTGTAAAAGTAATAACAAAATATCAAATCATATTGTATGCTATATGAAAATATAGTTTTAAGATTTCTGCCTATGTCTCTAAAGAAATACTCTGATTTGCCTAACCAGGAAAATGAAGTATTTTCTTCTACACAACACATCAAATGTAGTGTTTTCTTGTTTTTTTTAATAGTTTGACAAGGATCATTGTCAAGTATACTGATTTACTGAATATATATTTGCACAGTGTCAACGTACAAAACAACGGAATTATGGAAGTCTGTCTGCAAAAATAAATCTCTGTCCACAGGGAATGGTAGAGAAGATGGTTCTGTTCCCTGTTGTTTTCCAAGGCACTTCGCAGGGTTCCTGGCGTGTTGCTCCTTTGCAGCTGAAAAGAAGTACATTTGCTTTCTTATAACCACTCAATTCTAGAGGACCTGTGAACAGCAGCCGTGTAACGTAACACATTTATAAACAAGGAATCTCAGTATGCATGTGTGTTTCTTCATGTTCCAGGAAGGGCAGTCTCATTTATTCTGGAGGACAGCTTAGTTGTGTGGTTGTGTGCCTGCTGTGCCAGCAGGATGAAAACCATCATGCCCATGTGTGAAAGTTTAAGGAATCGCGCTCAGGCTGGCCTGTGCAGCTGGAATCCCCAGGAATTCCATTCACAGTGATTGGGGATTTTTGCAGCAGTTACGGAAGAGCTGGCCTGCCTTTCACTTCTGCACAAGAGTAAGCAAAACTACTAACTTAAGACAATGTTATTGTCTGTAGTACTACGTGTTAGAATACTATGTATTGTTTATTTTTAAAATGAGGGATAACTTCATTTACGAGGATATAGTCAGCAGGCTAAACCTGGTACACTTAGGTTCTTACTAATCAAAACCACATTTAAAAAAAGTCCCAGAGCTCAGAATTTCCTTTAACTGAATCTGTAAGGCCAGTAATGTGTGTATGGCTCTCAGAGAACATACAGTTTCTCTTTGGTCTATGGAGGTTACTAACAGCTGCAGAGAAGAGACCCATGAATTTGCTCCTGGACCTGCTCTTGGACCTTGTAAAGGCAGTACCTCCTCCGGTTGGGCCGTTAAGAAGGAGGCTTTGGGCTGGAACTAGGACAGGCATCTGATCCTGTCTTAGGACAGATGACGGGCCCTGGGCCCTGAATGCAACTGAGGATGGCTCGGATTTAAGCAGCAGAGCATGTATACAAGGGTACAGAGAGACTTTGGGTGGCTGGCAAGTTAGAGGTTTTCTATTGCAGTGTAATTTAATCTTCAAAAACTCAGGTTTATAAGCTTATTGTACCTAACAAGAATTATCTGTTTCAAACTATCTACTTCCTTGCCAGAATGAGCCTGTGACGTCTGTGACCATCAAGTGGGTGGCCTTGACGTAGACTCTTATGTGCACAAGCCTTAGCTGCTGCGGTCCTAGTGTGCTTCAGATTCCCCTGGGAAGTGGAAGAGGACCAACATGTGACTGTTCAGTTCCCCCACCGTACATTTCGCTTGTTGCTTTCCTGTGATGTACCCAGGTTATATTCAGCAAGCATAGCTGCAAGGGCAGGTCAAGCCCTTGTAGGACAAGGTCCCTGATGATGACCTGGCTTTAGGAAACAATTACAAGTCCCCGTGGGAGCAGTTAGCTGTCAGCAGAAGGGAGGCAGCGTGGCATGCAGGCAGGGTAGTTAGGTCTTAGTGGGTGAGCTTCCCCTCTCAGCAACTTGAAATTGTTTCCAAAGAGGCCCCTGGTCACCTCTGGAACAGTGGTGACCCAACTAGAAAAAAGTGACATTCTTATCTCCCCAGCACATCAACTTGGGAAGAAAACAGGAATATATTTTTCCATTGTTTCAGAGAGAAAAGCCTTGCATGTCATAAAGATTGGAGAGCATCAGAGTAAGAAGGAAAACATGAACTTTTCAGCTTTGACTGACATTAAAATATCTTTGCATTCTACAGCAGAAAGAGCCAGTTATCTTTTATAGCCTTCTACTGCCTCACCCTGGTGTGATTCCTGTCATTTAATGACACTCACTGCTGATGGGGAGGCCCCAACCAGGTCCATTGTCTATCTCAGTGTGTGTACACTGCCTTCATTCACACAGCATCAGTGCATAAAACAGTCAGAACCAGAGCAACCACTTGAAATTAAAAAAAACAACCCTTTTCATTATTTTCCTGGGCAGCTGGAATGTTTTCTGGTAATTGCTATTTGTAGGCAGGAAGCACATCTTACTGGTGGTGGCATGCACCCACCTGTCAGTGCCTAACACACTGACAACAGAGAGTATCAAACTGGCACGAAGAGTTTTACCAAGCTGTCTAAAGTGCCTGAGTCCTGCAGCATTTGCATTAGGAAAATGAAGCATTGTGTCTGCTGTTCATTATTGGCTGCACAGTTGATAGTTGCTGCTGCTTGTCATATATTGTCCTGAACAGGCCAATGCAAAACAGTAAACTAGAAAATGCACTCTCATTTCTGCCACTACTATGTAAAACTGAGCAACATTTACAGAGGACAGCTAATCTATGTAAATATTTTTGCCTACTAGTGTTACTCTAATCCAGACCTTTATCAAATGTTATTAAATCTGTGGAGGAAGGTTGTATGGACCACATAGGTTTTGATTTTTAATTGATCAGCGTGTAAAAGCTGTGCCCGTCCAGTGAAGATGATGCTCATTTTGACTCATTTTGCTTCATGCCTGTAACCTTAGCCATTTGAAAGACAGAGATCAGGGAGAATCATAGTTCAAAGCTAATCCTGGGAGGAAAAAAACTCACAAGACTCCATCTCAACTAGTAGTTGGATGCAGTGGTACATGCCTGTCTTCCCAGCTACTCAGGAGACTGAGATCTGATTCAGTTCCATGCCACCTGGGGCAAAAAAAAAAATCTCAAAATCTAGTCTCAAGGAAAAAAGCTTAAGCCTGTCATCCCTGCTACAAGAGGAAGTATAAGCAGGTGGATCTTGCTTCAGGCCCTCTCTCAAACATAACACAGCCAGAGCAAAAGTGCTGAAGATATGCCTCAAGTGGTACAGCATATGTCTAGCAAGCTCCAAGCTCTTGAGTTCAAACCCCAGTACTGCCAGAAATATTTGGCTGTGACCTGTCTGGGTTGATAACAGGACAATTCTCTTGTGATGGGCAGTGGCTGTTAACCTTGGCCCCCAACCAGCCATGTCTGGAGGTGAGTTAAATGGAACACGATTTCAACTGGTGGGCTTATCAGGAGGTAACTTGCAAACTGAGGAGCATTTGACTTCATTTATGAGTACTAGTCAACATGGGAAAGCATAGGGGTAAATATGCATGATTTTAAATGTGTTCCTTTTCCAGGTTCTCCGAGTTGCAGTCAGCTGTGGGAAGTGTAGGTAGGGACACTGCCTGGCCACTGAGAGTGACCAGCAGGGGGCGCCTTTTGCTCACAGCTAAAGCTTTGAGACTTTTTTGACTGTCGTTTGCTAAGAATAAGGCTATATTGGCCAGATAATTCACATTTTATACTCCCATGAATGCGTTTTCACATTCCGAGTGGGGTTCTGACCAGCAGGCTCACCACCGTGACAATTTGGGAGCTTACCTTATCCCTCCATGCACATGGGACTGACAGCCAACCGGGTAAGAAGCCTGGCACATCTTTTATAGTCTACAGTGAAAACAAACCACAGACCCTTGTCAGCTGCTAAGCAACAACATATAGAGTGGCTTTGTTTTTGCAAGTAAATCAACTGCATTAAATAGTGTCCTACACTGACCCAAAAGCAATGCAGAAATCTGTCATCTGCAATCATGGGTCCTGATTTAATCATCTGTAGTCCTTCAGGTATGCTAGCATCACAAGCAAAAAGCCAGTAATGCACCTGAGGTTTACTCACAGCTACCCTTAGTCACATGGCTGCCAGGCTCATGGAGATGATTACAGTAGAGTTCTTTCCAGGGAACGATGACATCTTTAACTTTTAGTTCACCTACAGACTGAGTCCACATCTGAGCTACCTATGACACAAAGACTTCTGCATTAGTCTTCAAAGTACAGTGAGTCAAAAATAAGAGCTGGGTAAAAGTAAAAGCTGGGTGCACTGACAAGCCTGGAGTCTTAGTCCTCAGGAGGCCAACAAAGCAGGGGTACTGCAGGTTTGAGGCTAGCCTAGCCTACATGGCAAGATCTTGTCTCAAAAAACCACCCCAAACTACAGAGCTAATCTTGAGGGAAAAAAGCAAAAAACAAAAACAGAAGGTTAGGCTAAGTGTCTAGGCCCTGAGCTCAAGCCCTAGGTCCAACATGGAAGGAAGGAAGGGAGGGAGGGAGGGCGAGAGGATGAGGGAGAAGAAGGCTGGCCCCAAACTAAAAACAAACAAACAAAAAAAAAAACAAGAGAATAACATTGCAGACATTTGGACTAGGCTTGGAAAAGCAGCAGCAAGCTGACTTCTGAGCACACACTGATGTTCTTGATGCCTTGTATAATTTCCCATTCTGCTCTTTTGCCAGGTGCCACCTCAGAAAACATTTTGAAATCTAGTGGCTATATCTGGAAATTTCTTCTAAATGAAGTTCAGTGGAAAGCTATAGTTGATTATAAATTACTAAAGTTTTATTTCTCAGGAGTAGAAAGGGAAAAGTTTGTACTCAGACCTGAATAAAAATGAGTAAACTGACAATAATAAGTCTGTACAATACCTTAGATAAGAAGCTTATGAGTTCCAAGAACATGCCTTCCAAATATTAATAAAATATACCCTTTGGCTAGAGAACTGGTCATATAGACCATTTCTTCATTGTTCTTATTCCACACTCTCAGGAAGGTAGCTTCCTCACTATGGTATGTACTGAAGGTGAGTGGGTGTTAAGTTAAAGGACTAGTCTCATCAACAGATCTGCTTCCATGTGTAACAGCGCTAAAGACCACAGCTGGCCCCCATCTCTCTGGGCACACAGGTCTCTAGCAGTGCCCCTGCACACCCTAATTTAGGTACATTGAGTCACCTGGGGATCTTAAATGCAGATTTTGTTCCTTGGGATAGGAAGAAACCTAGTCATACATTCTACAAAGCTCTCCTGGCCCACCCTGCCTAAGAAAGCTCCAAGGTCCCTTGCAGTTCCCCCTTTCTAGGATCTCAGGGATTTCCCTGTGTATAGCCTACAGTGGCCCAGAAGTGGTCAGTGCCAGATACTGAGCTTCTTATGTTCTCAGCAGATGTAGAAGTAGCCACAAGTCGCTACTACAGCTGTCCTTCTAGTCTTACAGAAAAGGAGGTGCCTTGCAAAGACTTGCAGAGAGGGGGCAAGAGCCCAAGTCTGACTCCCAAGTGGCAGCACTCCGGCAATTAAACTGTCCTTCATTCACAAGTTAAAGAATTACACCTAGTGACCCAAACTTCACTTTCCAATGTAAAAATCTATGTTCTATGTCAGCAAAATGCATTCACACTTAAACAAGTAGAAGGTTCTGTTTCCTCAGGAAGCTACTTAGTAATTTTCAACAGAAGATGCTTCTTCAGAAGAACACGGGAGGGAATTGGGACAGAGGGTTCACACCAAAGCCCAGAGGATGAGGCCGACTCGGGGCTCCAAAGAAGGAGAGCTGAACTCTGCAGGGAGTGTGGGCCTCCTGCGTTTGAAAAGATGTCATGATGCGGTGTATCCTGGCAGTGTCCGCACAAAAAAGCAGCCCTATAATGAAGGTGTCGCCATTCAGAATGGCTCTGCTGCGTCAGCAGAGAAAAAACTTCTATGCCATGTGAAATGCAACGTTCTGGAAGGCAGGATGGACTGCCTGGGCTGCTTGATGTCTGGGTTATCTGAAAGCAGCCAGCCAGCCAGGTTTCTGGTGCGTCGTGGCTTTTCTCCTTGAGCTTTAAAGGAAGTGAAAGTTGCCATCTGGTTTTATGGGGGAAAATGATTTTATGAAGAGCATACAGAATTACTTGGCAAAATAAAATACTGTGCTATGGACAAACAGCCAAAGTATGTCAAAGAGAATGAAAAGAAAGCAAAGAAGAGAAAGTTTTGGTTAAGATTTGGATAGGAGCAGGAACTTCACGTTTCTGAACCAAAGAGTAGAATTTTAAAATAGCAAAATTCCTGGGTAATGAGGCTGTTATTACTGATGGAAAGAAAAAGTCTCTGTTCAGGGCAGTGGAGATGGACTGGAAAGATTAGCACTCATTCCAGGTCAAGTGTGGTGTCCACTGCTGTCGAATTTAGCTGTTTGCTCAGGTACTTGAGCATCCTGGCTCACAGCTCAGTCAGACAGGGTTGGACATGGCCCTTATGCATTTCAGATGTCAGAGTCTGCTGCGTGGAAGGGTGTGGAAGGCTGCCGGTGAGTTAGGTATTGACTTACATGCAGGGATGGTGCAGTCTCGAGTGTTGTGGTAAAGTCTGTGGAAGTGTTTGCTGCACTTCGGACTGAAATAAAGAGGCCCTGGAACACAGAAGAAGATGGCCATGAAGGCTCTGGGAGCAAAGGAGCAGATTGGGATCAGGAGTGAGAGAATACGCACCTGTGAGGTGTTTCAGAAACTTGTCCTTCATCCTCAGATCTCTAGGCACAATCTCTGCGGGGAGAGAGATCATTACACTTTATCAAGTAATTATCAAATGTGATTTTATGTGAATATTGAAGAAAATTTTGGGAATTACATTGCCAATTACAAAATTACACATTAGATAAAAGCCTTGACTCACATATAATACAATGTAAAGCCAGACTAGGGAATATCTTTTCCAATAGTATCAACTTGTAACATATCAATAGCTATTTTCTATGACTATGATAGAGTCAGAGATCATAAAGTTACAAGGTGAAGAAAGATTTATTCTTTGCATAGCCTCCAATGAATCACCTTAAGACTTCATTTTGAGGAGCTTGGGAACCAAATTCCACAGTATTTCAATGTTCTGGAAAGAAACTCAAAGGAAGTGCTACAAAAGTTCTACCTTAAAGGTAAATATGTTGCAAAAAGGACAAAGTGCCTTTCAAACCACTTGCTATAAAGCCTGGTAAGCATGATTGGGAATAGACCCCTGGCCTGGTTTACAACCCAAGTGGCGTTTTCTTACTCCTGCTGCTCTTCTTTAGAAACTGTCCCCAGCAAAGGTTTCCTGGTTTGCTTTCTGGTGTAGGCCTTTTTTGGGGGGGGGGTGGTTGCGGTCGTGGGGCCTGAACTCTGGGTCTGGGTGCTGTCCCTCAGCTCTTTAGCTCAAGGCTAGCGTGCTACCACTTGAGCCATAGCACCACTTCTGGCTTTTTTCTGCTTATGTGGTGCTGAGGAATCGAATACAGGGCCTCATGCATGCAAGGCAAGCGCTCTACCACTGAGCCACCTTCCCAGCCCCTGATGTAGAAGCCTTTCTTTTTGCTTTTATTACAGTTTCTGTGGTCAGTTCCCATTCCCCAGATGAGGCCAGTAACTTCTCTATGATTATATGCAAGATGTCACACTTTATTTTACCAGAAATAATTCTTCCCTTCCCACATCTCAAGAGGACACTGGTGTTTGGGTCTTCCACATGCAGGGTGGAGACCTCGCCCCAATGTCAGTCTTCATTTACTTTTCACTTGAATCAGTCCGCACAGAATTGACCTTATCATATTTGACCTAATTGTGTCATGAAAGCATTAAAAGCTTGCATGCTTCTCTGGGAAATTCCCCACAGGCAGCTGCTCTGGGAAGGGCTCCTCCAAGGGGAGAGCTCGGACCATTTCCTTCCCAACCAAACACTGTACTAAGAACACTTCCATCTCCAAAATAGCAGATGTCGGTTTTTTGCAGAAATTCCTAACCTAGGCAACAGCTCCAAGTCTTAGGTGTAAACTAGGAATGGTTATTTAAGGGGCTCAAAAGCCTCCTGTTACTACCAGGTCCTTTTTCAGAAAGAGGTAAAGAAGGGAGCGAGGAAGAGAGGAAGGAGACAGGGCGGGAAAGGGGAGGGGAGAGCCAGTGCAAATTCTTTTTCTTCAAACAATCAAAATTGATTTTTTAAATGTGTTTCTCAAAGGCAATTTTATTTGCAAGAAAATACGAATCTTCTTGTAAGGCATCTGGAGGGTTCTACTGCCAGGATCCTGGGCAGCCGCAGCCCCTTGGTCTACAGTGTGGGGCATTCTGCTTCCTTCAGGTCTGCACTTCAGCCCTCACCTGCTGTCCCCGGACCCTGACCTCTGTCCCCGGATCCTGCCGTCTGTCCCCAGACCCTGATCACTGTCCCCAGACCCTGACCGCTGTCCCCAGACCCTGACCTCTGTCCCCAGACCCTGACCACTGTCCCCAGACCCTGACCTCTGTCCCCGGATCCTGCCTTCTGTCCCCGGACCCTGATCACTGTCCCCAGACCCTGACCACTGTCCCCAGATCCTGCCTTCTGTCCCCGGACCCTGATCACTGTCCCCAGACCCTGACCACTGTCCCCAGACCCTGACCGCTGTCCCCAGACCCTGACCTCTGTCCCCAGACCCTGACATCTGTCCCCAGACCCTGACCGCTGTCCCCAGAACCTGACCACTGTCCCCAGACCCTGACCGCTGTCCCCGGACCCTGACCACTGTCCCTGGACTCTCACCTGCTGTGCCCGGACCCTGACCTCTGTCCCCAGACCCTAACCTCTGTGCCCAGACCCTGACCTGCTGTCCCTGGACCCTGACCTCTGTCCCCGGGCCCTGACCTCTGTCCCGGGCCCTGACCTCTGTCCCCGGACCCTGACCTCTGTCCCCGGGCACTGACCTGCTGTCCCCGGACCCTGACCTGCTGTCCCTGGACCATGACCTCTGTCTCCGGACCCTGGACGCTGTCCCTGGACCCTGACCGCTATCCCCAGACCCTGGCCGCTGTCCCCAGACCCTGACCACTGCCCCCAAACCCTGACCGCTATCCCCAGACCCTGACCTCTGTCCCCAGACCCTGACCTGCTGTCCCCGGACCCTGACCTGCTGTCCCTGAACCCTGGCCGCTGTCCCCGGACCCTGGCCGCTGTCCCCAAACCCTGACCTGCTGTCCCCGGACCCTGACCACTGTCCCCAGACCCTGACCGCTGTTCCCGGACCCTAACCGCTGTCCCCAGACCCTGACCGCTGTCCCCAGACCCTGACCGCTGTCCCCGGACCCTGACCGCTGTCCCCGGACTCTGACCTGCTGTCCCCAGACCCTGATCACTGTCCCCGGACTCTGACCTGCTGTCCCCAGACCCTGACCGCTGTCCCCAGACCCTGACCTGCTGTCCCCGGACCCTGACCTGCTGTCCCTGGACTCTCACCTGCTGTCCCTGGACCCTGACCGCTGTCCCCGGAC
>NW_012267485.1:287192-287612 GCF_000151885.1 Dipodomys ordii | reverse complement strand
CGGGCTCCGTCTCCGGGGTCTCCGGTCCTCTGGGACGCGGCCCGGCGTGTTGGGCGGGCTCCGCGTCTCGCTCCCGTGGAAGGGATCGCCAGCCCGGGCGCGCCTCCCCCGGTGTGGTGCCTTCTGGGCAGGAGCTGGACCCCTTCCCAGGCGGCCATTCGACCGGACGCTGTTCCCAGCACAGCGCCGGCTCCGCCGCGGCCGGCGCCCAGCGCCCGCCTTTAACCGGCAGCGGCCCTGCGAGGCCCCCAGGACCAGTCCCATTCCCACCGCGCTTCGCGCTTCCCGCCGGGAGCCAGGGCCCTGGGCCCCTGACAGCTCTCCTGGCCTGTCCCCCCCAGCTCTCCTGGCCTGTCCCCCCCAGCTCTCCTGGCCTGTCCCCCCAGCTCTCCTGGCCTCTCCCCCCAGCTCTCCTGGCCT
>NW_012267485.1:268450-285610 GCF_000151885.1 Dipodomys ordii | reverse complement strand
CCCCCCCAGCTCTCCTGGCCTGTCCTCCCCCCAGCTCTCCCGGTGTGTCCCCAACCCTCCCCTGCTCTCTCTCCCATTTCTTCCCTCCTCCTCCCCTCCCTCTCCACTACCCTGTCTCTCCTTCCTCACCATCTCCCTACCTTCACTCGGTGTGGCCTAAACAGAGAAATGTCTGGCAGAGTGGAGGCAGGGTAGAAATGGGAAGTACTAAGATGGGGTCCTGGGAGACGTATTTGTGTATTTTTGCTCTCTTTAAAATCAAATTATTTGAGTCCCAATGAGGGTTTGAAACATTTTATTTTGCTTTCAGTGTGACTGAAATTAAGTTTCTGTTGAAATACACCCAGATAAAAGTAAAAATTTCTGTCAGACAGAGCTTAGGCAAACACAGTGAAGCATTTTTACTCTTTTCCTTTTCCTCCTTCCACGTGTGTGAGAACTTTTAAGCTCCTCTAGCAAGGGCAGCAGCCACTGCCCACTGCCCCCAATTTCCTCAGCCGCAGGTCAGAGTCCACAGAGCAGCTCTAGTCTCCGGCTGTGCAGCCAGTTTACACAGCAAGGGAAGCCTGAGAAACTACAAGTTGGGGTTTTTTTTCCCTTCCAGAGCGTAATCACATATTAACTTACCTGGATACTTTAAAAATGGTGCTTCACAGAATAAAAGCCATACTTCTAAAAAATATGCAGAGGCTCTATCACCACCCATTCTACCAGTGGAGGAAGCCTGCAGTGGTGAATGTGGCCCTTTTGTCCTTTGCAGTTTGTAATGGGAGAACCAGATTCCTTGAAAGACTCCTCTCCCACTCACAGCCACAGCCCACCCCGAGAGACACACGCACACTGATAACACTAGTGCTTGTGTGGTGTGGATTCTTGAGTTTGGCAATCAAGCACCAGACAATTAGTGTGTTTGTCCATTTATTTTGTGAAGTTCCTTACTAAAGTGACTCCAGGCAACCCTTACTGTATATAAACAACTTTACGGACTTAAAAAAGCATAATTAAAGGAGTGTTCTGGTTTGCTGATTTATTAAACTTTACTGAACTTTTCATTTTCCATTTTCATTTTCATTGAACTAGGTGAAGTTCTCCAGTTTTCAGATGTGTGTGTTGTGATCATCAGATCACAATCTGACCTGCTGAACTCATTGTTTGTGGGGTTGATCAGAGGAGAGTGTGCACGAATCCACACAAACATAGTTATAGTGACACAGTACTTTCTTTTTGTTAAAATGAGGCAGTGAGACATTGTCCCTATCTAAAACTGTATCATGCTGTTACAAAAAAGAAGAAGAAGAAGCCTGAAAACAACAGAAGAATGAAAAGATAAAAATAGTTCACTTGAACTCATCACAGTTAGCCTCCCCATCTATTTCAAGGCAAGAAGAGGTAAACCATTCATCATTGTTACTAATGTAATTCCTTCCTCCAGTAAGTGGACAACCATCTCTAGTCAAGAGTCCAAAAATCCAAACAGATAAGAGAGACAATCAGCATCAAACTATGCACTAGGATTACTGGCAAAAAAAATGAACTGCTAGACTTGAGGTCATTTGGTTTTGTTTTGGATAAAATTATAGTGCATCACTGGAAGAAAACAGAAGATTATAGAAAAGTTGTATTTACTTTACTTCTACTATACATCTGTGACGTGAGATGGGAAAGTTAGATTTTACTTTAGAATCAGTAAAAGTACTGCTCCAACATTTTTTGTCCCTAGAAGGTATCATCTAATTTTAGATTAGCATTATCTGCCTTCCAAGACTAATATATATATATATATATATATATATATATATATATATAATGTAAATATAATGTATAACATATGAACATGTCTTAAATGCATGTTATATTTATTCAACCATTGTGTTATTACCTAACAATCTGACAGTTATTAGAAAAAATAATCACCACCTTTCATAAAAGATCACTATGTTTAATCAGGAAATATTCTTTAATATTAAACTTTTAGCAATTCTTTTGTTTTTACTATCAAAAAAACTAGCAATATCTTACTAATGTATTAGAAACTGTATAAATCTTTTAAGAAGACATATTCCTAATATAAATTTTATAATGGAATCTCTTACAAGTAAGAATACATGTGTAATAGATACCAGATACAGAGTTTGACTTGATTCTTTCTGTTCTGTCCCCAAGGATATACAGGCTCCTCACCTGCTTCTCATTCTTTGGCACCATTTTTGCGTTTCTAAAACTGCAGTGCAGCATATGTTCAGAAAAGCCACGAGCCAAAGTTTTGTTCAAAGTCTTGGAATACTTAATAGTATGACTGATTTACTTTTGCTCAATTTATTTCAGAAGATGCAGACTGTCTTTCACTGAGAGAAGCCTACAGGAAGTCCAGCCTTTGATCTTCTATCTGTTTTAGTAATACAATCTGGCTGCAAGAAAGGACTTTTAACCTTTTTGGCATATTTTACCTGTTGGAAGCTTCAGCCTGGCATCTTTCAGTGGCAAGAGTAAGAATAAATTTCACTGTGCACATTCATTCCCAATACTAAAAAAAAAAGTCCTCCCTGTGGTATGAAGAGCATTTGAACAGAATGTATTTCTTATCCATGAACATATATGAACAAAAGTAAGAGTCATCTGTGCTCAGAAACCACACAAAAAATACCTGCATTCTGTTATTTCTGCAAGAGACAAATATCCTGATGAAAAGTGACACATGGAATGATTCAGGGTCAGATTGGGACCTATAAACTGCTGAAGTTTAAACTGATAAAAATGGATACAAAGTTACTTTGTATCAGACCTAGACATTTGTTCTGGTTTTTGTTTGATTGGTTCTGTTGCTGTTGTTGCTGTTTAGGATACTCTAACCACTTGGACAAAATACCCACACAAGTGGACTCTTGCACAAAGCCTGTTTCTTTATCTAGTCTTACAGTAGTAGGACTGCCTCCTATACCTCCAGGTCCTTCCTGTCTGGTACCTTGAGTCACTGCTAAATGAGCAGTGGACCTGAGCACATGAGTTCAGTTTCAAGAGAGAGGCAGGCATGGCACTGAGCGCTCCAGCTCTCCAGCTCTTCCAACATGGGTGGATTGAAATCAGTATGAAGAAGAGGAATTTGCTTCTACAGAAAGTTGATACCTGTTAGAACATTTTCTTTCCACTTAAGCATTCCCAAGGCTTAGCCAGATGTTTAGAAAAGCCCATCTGAAGGAGAATAGGCAGAAGAGTGTTAACCACAGATAACCCTCAGGTCAGGGGTTGTGGGTTCTGACCCTCCAGGAGTTCCCTCCTGCCTGAGGCAAGTAGTGGGGTCCTGTCTGTGAGGCAGAAAGGAGGTTCTGCAGCCGTCAGTTCCCTTGGCCTCCCTGGACTTAGGACCTGGAGACTGTTGGCTTCTACTGTCTTTTGTCTGGGACATTTGACTTCCCTTCTCTCACACTTTACTTTCATTGATTAATGTGTGTCATTTTCACCTGGATATGTGATCTCCCAGGAAACCCTGCTTGACTTGAATCCCATGATTTCTTTTTTCTTTTTTAAATCACTTCACCAATCTTGTTTCTGTTTAGTTTTCTGGCATGTCTTGGATGACAGTGTTTTGTCTTCTAGCTACCTATTGCACCCTTGTAGTCCAGGACTGCTTTGGGGTTTGTTTGTTTGTTTTTGTCTTTCTATTTTCATCAGCATTCATTGAATGCAAGGGAATCTCATTGTGATAATTGTGTGAATGCATAAATGTACTTTGAACAAGTTCACACCCTCTATTATATTCCCTTTACCCATCTCACTTGGCAGAGCAGAGTGCAAAGACATGGTGTGCACAAGCACTGTGAAGAAGGATAAACAAAACATGAGCCTTTGGGAATAGTAACACCCCGAAGTATAGAATCCCCTGTCTCCATGTCCCTGTGTCCTAAAAGCTCATGTCTTTTTCACAATGCAAGATACATTCAACCCATCCCCCACAAACCCCAGAGGATTGTTCCAAATTCCAAGTCCTGTATCTCCTCCTAGGTTTAAGTCCAACCCATCTGTGAAGCTTTGTAAAAGTCATATGCTCTTATGACACAATGAAGAAGGAACATCCCTATTCTAAAAGAGAGAAACAGGTAAATATAAAGGAAACAGAAAAAGCCAGACCAAAATCCAACAGATTTGACACTAAATCCCCAGACTCCACAGGCAGTGTTCCAGAAGCACCATGGGACATGGGCTTCCGAGTCCCTCTTCCATGGCCCCCATGCTCTTATGCTCTGCTCTCTAGAGTGGTTTCCCCAGCAAACATTCTGGCATCTCTAGCGTTCTGGGGTCTCCATTGGAGCTTTGGTTTTGTCATCGCAGCGCCATGTATTGTTTCGTCAAATATGCTAGCAGCACCCTGATCCTGCCACACACTACCTGGTTTACTAAGTCTTCTGAAAATCAGCAGAAGCCACCATGACTTCACAAACAGCATCATGTGGACTTCTAGGTCTGCTGCTCAGTAAGCTGGACCAAGCCCACTTTAAGTATAGCTGCAGCAACCTCTGGGTTCTCTGGTGATTGGACATCAGAAAATTACTTGCTAGGCAACTTCAGGGAATGGAGGGCACCCTGGATGATTCCTGGAAGACTCTGAAGCACATCTATATGTCTGCCTCTCTGAGGTCCAGTGGCTGTGGTCTTGCTGGTCCTGAGCCACACTCAAGGTGTCTTTCCTAAGTTCCACTGCAAAGCATTTGACTTACTTTCTTGCTGCTGATAATCAAACCCTCATGATTATCATCTTCGAATGCTCTGCTTTCCTTGTGAAGCTGTGTGTTTTTCCAAATCCTTTTGCCCTGCTCCTCTTTGCTCCTGATGGCTACTGTAAATTTGGCTAAAAGCAGCCAGCAATCCCCATACAAAATCCTGAGTGCTGTATTCTCTTGAAATTTTCCTGCCAGTTAAACAAGTCCATCACTATTTAATTCAAGCTACCACAAAGTCTCAGGGCATGGACAAAATACATTCAAACTCTTCGCCAGGCTATAGTAAGAATGATTGCGAGTCCAATTTCCTGCACAGCCCTCACTTACATCCAAAATCTCATCAGTCCAGCCTTTACTACCTGTATTACTTACAGCCAGTATTTTGGTCTTGTGAGCTCTTGCCAGAATTTCCCATTTAACTCCACTCATGCAATTCTTTTTTTGGGGGGGGGTCCGGTCGTGGGGCCGGAACTCTGGGCCTGGGCACTGTCCCTCAGCTCTTCAGCTCAGGCTAGCGCTTTACCACTTGAGCCACAGCGCCACTTCCAACATTTTTCTTTTTTGCTTATGTGGTGCTAAGGAATCGAACCCAGGGCCTCATGCATGCAAGGCAAGTGCTCTACCACTGAGCCACCTTCCCAGCCCCAACACTCATGCAATTCTAAGGGCATTTTTAGTTTTTTTCTCCAAGATTTTTTCTTATAATTTAGTTTCAAAGTTTTTCCCTCACATAATCAAATGTAGTCATGAAATAACCTCAGAGTTAAGAAATCCATGGAGATATGGTCAAAGGTGACAAAAGTCTTTATTAGCCTTGTCCTGGCTAAGGTCAGGGCTAAGCAGTGATCTCCAAGGGGCAGGGTTTATAAAGGCTGGAACCACACACACATGGTGGTTTTGCAAGCAAGCAAGCTGATTTACAGAAGCTCAAAGATCATTAGGGGTGGGGATATTCTTCATTAAAGATGGCAGGGACCAGGTGGACAGCATTCTGCTGACATAGCTGGAGGCTAGAGATACAGGAGTGAAGGTGGGGGTCAACAAGAAATGGAAAACTGGGTTCTTACAGTCACAGCAGTGATCCCACTTCTACCCATTTTCTCCCAATCCAGTCAAGATTAATAAAGATTAATAACTTGTGCCATGAAAACCAGTGTTGTAGAAAATTAAAGAGAACTGGAAATGGACTGTGTCTTCAAAAGCTATATCAGAGTATAATAAAGGAATAGTTATTATGTTGTTAGTAAAAGTGTCATTCGAACATCTTGGAAAAACTTTGTAGGAAAAGTGACATTTCAAAAGCTCAGAATGATGGCTCAGAATCACTTATGGTGGTGTGGAGGTCACACATCCAGAAGGAAATGGACTGACAAACGCTCAAGCAGGGCTCACTTAGGGTCCAGCCACAAAGATGGGCTGAGAGGAAAGGAGAGCTGGAGAGGTGGTTTTCTGATCTCTACTTTCTTTCCAGACTGCAAAAGAGTGGAAAACGGCAGGGACGACTTAGGTTCTTATTCCCGGCCTCGTTTGTGCGGCAAGTCCTCTGTGAGGGAGTATGTATCACCCCAAAGGTCTGGGAACATTAAAACATGCTGACTCTTAGTATAGTATCAAAAACTAAAGTAAAATTAACCAATAGTTGCAAAGTCTTTTCATGTTGCAGACTGCGTTGGCTCTGTATCCTCACTTGTAACAATATGTCACAAAAGAAAGCATCTTCCACACTGTATTAATCAGAATCTACAGCATCAGAATATGGGATTTGTCCACAGCTGCATAGAAAATCCGTGGCTAGGAAGTGATGGAAATAGCTGGAATTAGTAAGGCTTCATATAGTTACCCAATAATCAGGACAGTGACCAAGGTTCAGGAACTGGGGGTCTAGGCCTGTAGGTGCTATGCACTGCTGCAATGTGAGGTAGCCAGAAGATGCTATTAAGATATATAGTTAGGGGCTGGGAAGGTGGCTCAGTGGTAGATTTGCTCGCCTTGCATGCATGGGGCCCTGAGTTCTATTATTGAGCACCGCATAAGCAGGAAAAGCCAGAAGTGGCACTGTGGCTCAAGTGATAGAGCATTAACCTTGAGCTGAAGAGCTGAGGGACAGCGCCCAGGACCAGAGTTCAAGCCCCACGACCAAGAAAAAAAAAGATATATAGTTATTTATTTAGTTAGTTACAGATGCAGCATGAATACAAATCCTTCAGGATAATCTATATTTTGTGCATCTGAACCTTTGGTACATTCTTATTGTTACAATGCAGTCTCTTAGGCACATGGGATGCTATTTTAGCCCATTTGGGATGCTATAATAAAACATCACAAACTGGTGGCTCGTAAACAACATATCCATTTCTCACAGTTCTGGAGGCTGAGAAGTTTACGACGTACACATTTGCAGGTTGCATGTACCATGTAAGGCTTTGGCATGAGGACCGCCTTTTCTCACAGAGAGCCTTGTTGTGCCTTTCTCTGAGGTGGAAGGGCAGGTGGCTCTCTGGCATCTCTTTCATAAGAACTCCAATTCCAGCATCAGACTTTGCCCTTGTGAACTCCTCATTTCCCACAGGCCCCTCTTCTTACAATGATCACACTGATGATTAGCTTTTGCATAAATTGGTGGGGTCACAAGTGTTCAGACTACACAGATTCTCTTTGCCATTCAAATAGGGGCTGATTCCTGGTCTTGGTATAATTCCGTTTAAGTAGACATCAGATAAAAGCAGTTCTGTATCTCCACTGAGGAGGAAGGATTGTTCCCACATTCCTCTATCATGGTTTAAGTCCTAAAGTTCTCAGGCAAAATGTGAGGATTTCTACTGTAAAGTATAATTATGTGTTCTTGACCCTGGGCGGAATAGACCCTGTGTGCTGATGGATGAGGTAAAACAGAAGCAGGGAAGGGCATGTGTTAAAGATCATGGCATTCCAGTTTCCAGAATTTCCTTCTGGAGCAGAATAAAGGAGAAAAAAAAAACAGAAAAAGGCCATTCTCAGTGCCATTCTGAGTTCTCAGAACTTTATTCTGTAATCTGTGATAAGTGCCTGGTGAGGTTTCAGCTGGAGATTGGCATAATCAAATTTATGTTTTATTGATGCAGATATGGAGAATATATCCAAAGATTCTGAGGTAAGGACAACGATGGAGCTATGTACCTTCCCATGCACATCCACCCGCCCAGTATTCATTCATCCATCCATCAATATTCTTTCCTCACCCATCTATCCATCCATCATCCATCCATCTGCCCACCAACTGATCTCATCCACTCCTTCCTTCTGTCACTCATCAGAGACAAGTGTTACAACAGGTGCTGCAGACATGACAGACATTTTACTTCTGGAGTTCTTGCTCCAGAGATTAAATGCCAGAAATGAATGAACTAATTAAAATAATAGAAAAAGTGCAAACATAAAAGAAGAAAGAAGGAGGAAAGGGAACAAAGCTGAGATAGGCATGAGATAGAAGAAAACCTACATTTGATAAGGGGCTTGGAGATATCATCTATGAAGATGTGGCCTTTGAACTAGAACCTGGGAATGGAAGCAGCCCTTTTTGCAGTAACACAAGTTCAAAGAGGAAGAAGCCCAGATCAGGGTGCGGAGAGGAGGGTAGGAACAAAGCAAGTCTTGTCTCTGAGAGAAAATTATCTGGTATCCCCTGTTGTTTCATTGAGAATGACGTTCTCAGTGATATATGTTTCTACAAGTGCACTTAAAAGTAAAGTAGCAAATTTGATGTAAACTTGAACTAGAAACCGTTTATAGCCTCCATAAAGCAATATTTACCTACTCAGCAAAACTGCTGAGATTTCTTCACAGTTGGACACAGTTCTAGGTAGGTTAAGCATACTGCAGCGTGTGCATGTCACTTGGCTTATTTAAGATATAACCTAAGGCTCCTTAGAAAAGAAATAGGAATTTTATAAGATACTATTCAGAATAACCTTTAACCACCACAGAGCCTTGTTATTCCAGTTTGAGAATGGAGGATAATTCATCAGCCAGGACTTTTTGCACCTCCATGTGTGCATGGGTTGGTGTGTCAGAGGTGGCCTGGGCTCCTCACTCACGGGGGAGTGTAACTGGACTGATGAGCCCCTGGCGCTGCTCAGAGCTTTGCTTGTGGGAAGACTCCATGTCCACTAGCTCTAGTCTACTTCTGCAGAGAAGCCACGGGAGGAGGGTTGTTATGAGAACCCAGAGAACACGAGAACAGGGCTCATCTGCTTTGCTAGTAAGTGTGGGTGACATTTATATCTGTTTTTGCTCTGATATCTGTCCAGCTACTGTCAATGAAAATTTGAGCAACCCATCCTCACCAGATTCTTCAGATACTCTAATGTTGGTAGCTTCATGCTACCTCTTTGCAGTTAGCTCCGTAAACTTATTCTTGTTTCTATACAGTGCTTTCTTTAATTTGTCTGCAGCATAATGCAGACATGCCTAAACATGGCTAGGAAGGTTTGCCTTTTGTTTCTGTATATCTGGATAAAGAGAAAAAAATCCCGAGGAAGCAAGGAGGTAGCTAGCTTCCCGGGGAAGGGAAACGGGGTTCAGAGAACCAGCCAGAGCAGCTGGGCTAACCCTGCTCCTGCAGTCCTTGTGATGTCAGACTCATCCCTACGCTCTTGCTTCTCATGTCTGCATGTGTGAAGTGGGCTGTTGTCCGTTTCTCTTTAGTGTATAGGTCTTTAAAGAGACTGAGTGAAATAGGGGATACGAATGCTCTTCACAAGCGCAGCAGCAAGCAGTCTTACTTTTCATGCTGTTCATGATTTAGTGGACGTTGACCAAATGAACTCTTGACTTCTGTTTCTGAATTATGCATTTGGGAGACTATACTTATACAGCAATATTTGTTTCCTGTTATCTGTCTTGGCACTCGTCATAGTGAAGTTGTGAAGAAAACCTTGTCCATGGTGTTACAATCTCCTGTGTGCCTGCCGTCCTGCCCAGTTCATCTGTGATGCCGTCTCAGCTTCCGTAACTGTGCGGAGCCTGGCCTTCCCTGCTGTCCATCCCAGGTCAGTCCACCTCCCAGATTCTGCTCCTATGTGGTCAAAACTGATCAAGTATAATAATAATGCAAGTATGTTTTGAATTATTTTAAATCTCTATATGTATGAATTGAAACTCATCTGCATTTTCTTTGCAGTTTTGAGATTTCAATGTTTTAATATATGCCTTTGTCCCCTTGCCAGTCTTGACTTCCATTCTGCACTGTTTCTTCCAGCCCTTAAAATGTGCTCACTGGTCCAGTTAGGTGCCCTTACTGGATGGAGTTCATTTTATTCCAGCCCCGTAGTGCTGTCTGTGGACAAATGGCCAATCAACCAGTAATTACTAAGCTCTTATTGTGGATTCTTTCCAAAGCTTCCAGAAACTGCTCTAGTTCTTCTTCAGATTCTATAAATCTTTCACCTTTTCAAAGGCTTTTAGAAGGAGGACTGAGTTCTGCTAATTTTCCTATCTGTACTTTGAGGTTGCCCTTGGAGTTGGGCCAGGGCTCCCTTATAAATTCTCTTTGATTATTGAGCAATACCTTTTGTAAAGCTGAATTCTGCAATTCTTGCTAATGTATTTTTATTTTATTTTCTGTGTAATTACTACTATGTTCTTAAAATACCCATTAGAAAATTGTTAGACTGGGGTAATAACAGTGAGTTGTAACAGGGAGCCATTAGGATTTTGAAAAAAACCTTGCATAAGAAGAGTTTTGGCAGGTGGCAATAGATAATCACTGACTCCAAAGAGTGGACATTTGAATTTGAGAAGCAATCCTATCTTTAGCCTGTGTCTTTAATTACTTAACTAAGATAAACTGTTTTAAGTTGTTGTACACATTTTAATAATTGCTTCTATGTTGCATTTGTATTATAAAATAGTAGTGGATGTACGCAACAGAAAGTGCTCTCCATATTATTCAGAATCTTCTGTGCTTGGTTTTCTTTTTCAGGTAAGGTCTTTGCCAAAGGACATCAATAGGCATTATGTTAATAAGAATGGAGTCAAAGTAGCAAAGAGGGAAGCAGAATTTTAAAGGCATTTCTTGTCTAAGGCTTAGCAGCAAATAGTTTCCAAGGGACTATTTTTGTTACAATCAATTGATAGGTGTTATTTGAGATGCTTGACAGCTCTTACTGTCTATGATTGTGTTCTTACTCAAAGACTTCTAATGATAAATCTTATATACTTACCACAAAGAAGTTCTATGTTCATTGTCAGCAGGTTGAAATCACAGTGATACAAAATAGTGAAAACATATTCATATCCACTCAGAAGTTACAGTTTCATTGGTCCTCACTGTTTTTCTGATATAATTTTTATTTATAAGAAGTGAAAGCTCTTTACAGTTTTGACTTTTATTGGAGCTGCTACAATCATCAGGTTATTTGTAAAAGAATAGCCCTGTATGTAGGGGTTTGGTAAATAAAGTTTTCCTCTATCTTTTAAAATATATTCAGCATTGAGAAGAAGCTGTGTAATATGTCAGTGTGTCTGCCCTGAACAAGAAAGAATATTAGAGTGCAGATGAAAGGCAGACAAAACCGTTCAGATAAAGGCTCTGAAAAGTCTGGCATCTGTGAATTTTCAAGGCAGGTGCTAGCACAGCTCTTATGAGTGAGCAGTCTGAGACTCTCTAGCCAGCAGATTACTAAGGGACCCTCTGTTGACCTGGCCCAGAGACAATGGCTGTAATTACTTACCTATATCCTTAGAAATATGGTGAAATTTAAGTTGAAATTGTAAATGTGCCAAGGATATTTGTTATTTACAGAGCCTGTGGGTAATTTATTTGTAAAGGAAGGTTACTTTTTTTGTTTGCTAAATCCAAATTTCTTTATGTCATTATGTAAGAACAATTTGTGCTTTAGAATTATGTTAATTGTATCTGTCCATTTTACACTATTTTATACGGGCTATTTTAATATTAAGATGTACCATTTCTTAGCTGCAGAAGAAAAAGATGTTTGGTTTACTGCGGTGCGGTCTCTTTCCCAAGTCTCCAGAATGTCCAGTTCACACCACTGAACTGGAGCTGGAGCTGTGGGAGAATAGGAGAATGCTCATTATGCAGTGAACATAAGCGTCTCTCCGATTTGTCTGCTTGGGCTGGCTCTGGATCTTGATCCTCAGATCTCAGCCTCTTGACTAGCTAGGATTATAGGCATGAGCAACTGGTGCCCAGGTTATCAATGACTTTGAAAAAGAAACACTATTTATTGTTATTGTAAAGGCAGCATAGAGAGGGGTTACTGTCAGATAAAAAGTACATTTATTTTGGACAATGTCCCCCCTTTCTTTGCTCTCTCCCAATTTTCCCTCCCGTCCATGCCCACAAGTTGTATAGTTCATTTTCAACAAAATGTCCAGTGAGTATCACTGTTGTATCATTCACCCTTTGTTTCTCCATTTCTACGCTTCCCCTTACTATCCTGGGAACAGAAAATGAACAGATGAGACAAAAGGAAATGAAAACAAAAACAGCAACAAAGAGAAAAATGCCACTTGTTTCCATTTCCTGCAGTTCATTTCAATAACTATTATTTTATTTGGTCAAATGCACATGGCTGTGGTACCTATGTGATCCTCTCCTAAGAATATCCTCTTTTGGTGTCAGTGTGTGAATGCCTAGAGACTTAACGTAATTTATCAGGCCCCAGGGTACTTTTTTTCTTTTACTATCCAGTTGCTTGCAGATTTATAAGCACAGTCTGTTACTACAAATGAGGGAAAGCATGCAACCTATGTTGATTTGGATCTGGCTTACTTAATACAATTTTTTCCAAGCCTTTTCATTTTCCTACAAATGATACAATATCATTCTTTCTGATAGATGGGTAGAATTCCATGTGTCAAAGCAATTTACAAATCTAATGCAAATCAATGAAATAGAGAAAGCAATCCAAAAATTCATATGGAAAAACAAAAGATCCCCATAGCAAAAAACAATCCTTAGCAGGAAGAACAGTGTTAGAGGAATATCAGTACTAAACATCAAACTCGATTACAAAGCCGTAATAACAAAAACAGCTTGGTACTGGCACATGAATAGGCCTAAGGACCAATGGAACAGAATAGAAGACCCAGAAATGTACCCCACGACCTATAACCACCTAACATTTGATAAAGGAGCCAAAACAGTCTTGTCTTTCTAGATTGGGAGCAGGAGAAATAAGCAGAACACTTTCATCTTTCCCTCTGACACTCTACTGGTTGTGCTTTGTGGATCAGCTGGGAGGGGACTCCTGACAGTGCGTGTTTAGAAGAACTGAAGAGCCACATGGAAGGTGGCCGGTGTAGCTGCAGTCATCCCCTTTACTTCCTCACTAAGGAAACCCAGCCAAGATGGAGTGGTGGCTTCTTGGCCAGTTGCATACATTATTTCTCAGTCTCCAAGTAACAGCCCTCTTAAAACCTTGAAGACAAAACCCAGGATAGAGGAAGCAGAGACATCTGGACTTTGATGGTGTTATGGACTGCTGTTTCCCTGCTAACCTGTCTAGCTAAGGACTACTTGTGTTATACAAAAGATAGTCTCTGTTTGGTTGAGTTGTGGCAAACTAGGATTCCTGGTACACATTGCCAGTCTCACTCTTAGGGTACATTACTAGGCAACAAATGTTGTAAGACACACAGCTAAACAGCAAGTCTGAGCAATCGGAGCTGGGATCCTAACCCTCACTGGAACTAGAGGACATCTCTGCTTTCATTTGAATTGAATTTAGCAAAAATAGTTAAGAGTTGTACAAAATAATTGAAGATTACCCATCTTGTTTTCAGTTCTCAGAGTAATTAAATACTTAAAATCACACAGTAGAATCAAGGCCAAGACTCGGCTCTTGAGAGCTCCCTCCACCTCCTTTCAGTTTTTTTAAAGTGTGAGTAGTCCATTAACTCTGGCTTTGGTGTAGAGAGAAGGAAGGTGTGATGGCCGCATGGGTAACACCACAGACTTAGTAGCTCTGGGAAGGCCATTTGGGCAAAGATGTGGGAGGGACCTGGTTGTTCTTTCTGTGCTTCTGGAAAAGTAATTGGACGCAAAGCACAGAGCCAATGCCTCTCTCCCCTACTAGGAACAAGGGCTTTGGTTGCAATGAGCAGAGGACAAGCCCTGGGGCCATTCACTGATGTTATGGTGATGTGAGTAAACTTGAGAATCTGCTGTCAATACAATGAATGCTTCCTTAGATGCATTTGGTATTTTCTGTTGGTCTATTTCTTAATATAATTTGTGAAAATGCTTTGGTCTACTATGGCCTGGTCTTTCAGAGAGGTTAACATGTCATCAGGTAAAAGCAGGTGCAACAGGTTATCAATGCACATTGATTTGGCAAGTCCACCAACCACCTTATCCAACCTGAAACACTCTTTACCCTATGCTGGGGATATTGCTCAGATAACCACCCTTCATTTAAACAAAACTTCAACTTGTGTTCAATTCCCATCTTCTTGCTAAGTATGACACTCCAATCTGGGGATTACATAGCCACTTCATCCTCTGGGTTAGGGGGCAATTTTTCCACTCCTCAATGCTATTTTCTTCTTTTATAGTATATACAAATACTCTAATGTGCAAATGGATTAATGCAAATGGATAGTCATGTACCAATAGCTAATCTTCACGAAGATATGCTGACGAGAACACAGATGATTCAATATTGTATTTTGTTGAATAGTGTCAATCGCACAAAGAATAGACATCTAGTTTTTATTTATGAAAACAAGTTGGAAATCCACCTTTGCCGTCTGGCTCCTGGAGAGCCCCCGCTCACCGGCGGGCAGCTTCGCCAACTCTCCGCTCCTCTTTCCCTCCCTTTCTTGCCTCATTGTCTCCCCTCATGAACATTTATATATTTCAACAGGAAAAGCACTCCTCTTAGGTCAGAATATTGCTGTCTAGAGACAAGTATTTCTCCTCATCAGGATGATAGGAGCTAGGCTAGAAGCCCTGGGTCACCTGGAATATTACTAATTGAAGAGCACAGTGCAGGTTTTCCTCTTCTGAAGCTGAGCCACCTTTGCTGATGACTCCAGAAAACACTGGAGGAATAAAATGGGAAGTGCATTAATTAACAATGGACTTAATATAGTTCTGTGAGTTTGACAAAGCAAACTAAATCTGTTTAAACATGACAGTGTTTAATGGCCAGGACTAAAGATTTGGCTTACTGTCTCATTTTATTTTAGATAGACAGTAGGCACAGAAGACATTTTGTTCTCTTCAGGAAAATAGTCCCCTCCTACCAAGATAATGAGGGAATAGAGACTTTTCCTTAGAGTGGATTAGAACCAGCCAGTACCAGTCTAAAAACTGACCAGCTCTGTGCACACGCACACAGTATCAATTTTGGCTGAAGCATGAGAGATCTCTTGCCCATGATTTAAAAAAAAATCTCAACTTAAATGATAGTTTGATGGCTATGTCAGAAATGCATGTTTTAAATTTTGATTCCACCTTCCAGAGACACTCACTTGCTGAATTCACAGGACTGTACTTGTAAACACACATGAATTCTAATCTCTCTGATTAGATATATACCTTTCAGTACACGTCAGAAAATGTAATGCTGGAAGGAAATGCAGATCAAGCTGGACTCATTGCAGGCTGTACTGCTGGGTCTCCTGTGGGTTGCTAGTGATCAGAATCGAATCCTGATGAAAATGTGGTGTGAGTCTCTGCGGCTCACGTGGGGAATTCCAGGTAATCAGGAGGTAGAGATGAGAACGGTGGTTTCAGGCCAGCTTGGGCAAAAACTGAGTGAGACCGCACCTAAGCCAACAAGTGTAGGCACTTAACTGTAATTCCTACTGCTCGGGAGCAGAGAGAGGAGAATAAAGGTCAGAGGCTGACCCAGGCTAAACCTCGAGACTTTCCTTGAAAACTATCCAAAGCAAAATGGGCTGGGGCAGGGAGCTCAAGTGGTAGAGCATTTTGTTAGCAAGTGTGAATCCCAAGTTAAACCCCAGTGTCCAGTGTTCCCCCCACACACACGTGCACACACACACGTGCACACATACACACACACATGCACTAGCACATGCACACAAAGACATGGGATAAATTCTCAGGGAATGGATCTGCCTGGCAGTGTCTATACAGCAGATTGGATAGAGTGCTGGAACCAGCCTTTTTGCACGATCGTCTCACTGAGAGCCCTGCTGCTGCTGCCAGGTGGCGAGTATGTCATGGCTCCTGTCTGGACCCCTCTACGGTGGCTATGAGGAGTCTAGAGTGAGCACAATGCCGACTTTGTATTGTAAACATCTGGAATTTAATTCAGTCAAAATAAAGCGATCACAGAGGGCTGTAGACACTTAGGCCGGTGTTCAGTTCAGGAGCCTGTCAACCAGTGAGCTTCATGCAGTGTGTTAATCCTGGGAGAGTTTTGTCATTGGAAAGGGAGCATTTGGTGTGGCATAGCGATGCACTGAGTCCAGGAAAATATAAACATCACAAAGGCCAACAAGACACGGACTTCTGCTCATTAGATCAGAATCTAGGGGAGGCCCCCCACTTCTTCCTGCCAGGCGAGTGTCTGAGCCCCTTCTGTTATTCCCTGCTCTGTCCTATAGTGCCTGAACCAGTTTCTTCTGGACACCTCTTGCTCCAGCTGGGCTTGCCAGGAGGCTGGGCCTCCTGAGCAGGCAAAGGCTGTCTCTGGTTACAGCCTTGATGAGGGAGAGATCTGTTCCCAAATTGAAAACACATTGAGGCTTTTAAAACCCAGGCTCATTGGCAGGCCACCTACTGCTGTGGTCCAGCTTTCCCCTCCCACTTCCTACATCCGTCCGTGGAATACCCAGGTTCAAGGACGTTTGTCTGGGGCAGACGCAGCTGCTCTAGATGGCTTCCCTGGGTCATGCCCGAGATACTGCTTAGGTTTCTTATTTGACCCAATGTGCATTTGTTTAACATTTAATTGATTCCCCACCTGCTTCTTTGGGCTTTACAGAAAGGATGTCTTTGAGTGGAGGAGAAAAGGGGAAAAGATATAAAAGATAAATGTGGAGTCACCGGTCCTTTTCCTGGTGGACTGCACTGTAAGTTCTGTGAATGACCTGGCTGAAGCGACACGGGTCAGGGAGCTGTGGCTTTCCGCTGAGCGTTATCTAGCACACTGTGATGTTCAGCACCCACAGGCCGCTGGGGACGGGTGTGGCCAGGTGAGTGCTTGCTGCGTACAAGACCAGAACAGGAGGCCAGCGGCTGCGTGTGGATGGAGAGCACCAGGGGAGCAGGGATGGATTCTGCTACCAGCAAACCTCTCCTCCCTCCCTCCTCCCTCCCTTCTTCCTTCCCTCCTCCCTCCTCCCTTCCTTCCTCCCTCCCTTCCTCCTCCCTCCTTCCTTCCTCCTTCCTCCCTCCCTCCCTACCTACCTCCCTCCTTCCCTTCCTTCCTTCCTTCCTTCCTTCCTTCCTTCCTTCTGCCTCCCTCCT
>NW_012267485.1:267434-267793 GCF_000151885.1 Dipodomys ordii | reverse complement strand
CTCCCTTCCTTCCTTCTTTCCTACCTCCCTCCTTCCCTCCCTTCCTTCCTTCTTTCCTTCCTTCCTTCCTTCTGCCTCCTTCCTTCCTACTTCCTACCTCCCTCCCTCCTCCCTCCTTCCTTCCTTCCTCCCTTCCTTCCTCCCTCCTTCTTTCCTCCTTCCTCCCTCCCTCCCTACCTCCCTCCTTCCCTCCCTTCCTTCCTTCTTTCCTTCCTTCCTTCCTTCCTTCCTTCCTTCCTTCCTTCTGCCTCCCTCCTCCCTCCTTCCTCCTTCCTTCCTACTTCCTCCCTCCCTCCCTCCTCCCTCCTTCTTTCCTTCCTCCCTTCCTTCCTTCCTTCCTTCCTTCCTTCCTTCCTTCC
>NW_012267485.1:251457-267163 GCF_000151885.1 Dipodomys ordii | reverse complement strand
TTCCTTCCTCCCTTCCTTCCTCCCTCCCTCCCTCCATCCCTCCCTCCTCCCTCCCTCCCTTCCTTCCTTCCTTCCTTCTTTCCTTCCTTCCTCCCACCCTCCCTCCCCCTTCCTCCCTTACCTTCTTCCTTCTCTTCCCCCTCTCTCTGTTGTGGTGATGAGATGGAAGTTAGGACTCCATGCTTACACAGCAGAGGCTTCACTCCCTGAGGGCCTCCGGTCTCTTTTGCTCTGGTTATTTTCAGGGCAATCTTGCTTTATGCTGGAACTAAACTGAGCTGTGATCTTCCTACTTGTGCCTCCCCTTGTGGCTGGGATTGCAGGCATGTGCTACTGTGCCCAGCCCTTGTGTTTTCCTAGGCACTGGGATAATAGCATGTTTGATCATGCCCAGCATTGGTTAAGATGGAGTCTCATAAACTGATTTTTGCCCAGGCTGGACTAGAACCATGATCTGCAGATCTTTGTTTCTGAGTAGCTAGGATTATAGTGCACTGTTCCTTTTAACTGAATGATTAAAACTCATGGGACACTCAACAAATGTTTTTAAAATGACTGAATCAAACCCTTTAACCAAGAATGAAAATTAAATACAAGTCTCTGGGGGACATTTTCAGTTGGAAAGACTTAATTTTTTCAAACCAAAGCTGATTACTTAAATGATGTAGAAGACTCTGTTCCAACATACAAAACTATTGAAACAGGGCTCTGATGGTTGTGCACAAGATTTTTAGCAGAGCTAATCAATCAAAACAGCTGCCAAGAGGAAGGACAGTCCCACAATGCTCTATGCCCCATATTTTTGCACATATTGGGGACAGCTAGACAATGTCTCTTGCATAAAAATGGAATGATGCTTAATTTCTAAATTGTGGAGTTTGTGTTTGAACAGAATTTCCCCTCAGAAATGGGGCTGCTGAGAATCAATTGCCTTCTCTGCCTACCTTGGTCTGAGAGCATCAAAGTGAACGCACAAGCATGGGCAGAAAGATCAGAGTGCTTCCACAACACCCTCAAGGGTCAGTCATGCTGCAACAACGGGAAGAGCACTGAGTTTTAATCTCTGAATAATGAGAAATTCGCTTGTTCAGCTGAGTCAGGCCAGGGAAGGGCAACAAAATGTAGAGCTCCAGGGTGGGCCTGGTGGAGTAGAGAGGGAGACCGGGGTTTGAAGCAGCTCCATGCAATGTACAGGTCATTGGAAGTGAGACTGGACTGAGCCTGCACTCTGACCTCCAGAGGAGACTTGACCTCTGGCCTCTGCCCTCAGTGTGAAGCTCAGTGGTCCCCAGACCTCAGGCATGCTCCATGAAACTGTGAAGTTGGAGTGAGTACTTTTCACTTTTAAAATGGTACTTTTCACTTGCAAACTAAATGACTTTCCATTGTGTGGTAAGAGCTGTCAACCCCCACAAGAGAGGAGAGTGTGAGGGTTTCATTAGTGAATGCTTGTATTGTGACAGGAATTCAGAGCACATTGCTACCCATCTTGCAGTGACAGGAGGTCTGTAGAGGTTGTGCAGGAAGGAGACAGGAGGTCTGTAGAGTCCTGCAGGAGGGTGACAGGAGGTCTGTAGAGTCCTGCAGGAGGGTGACAGGAGGTCTGTAGAGGTCCTGCAGGAGGGAGACAGGAGGTCTGTAGAGGTCATGCAGGAGGGTGACAGGAGGTCTGTAGAGGTTCTGCAGGAGGGTGACAGGAGGTCTGTAGAGGTTGTGCAGGAGGGTGACAGGAGGTCTGTAGAGGTTGTGCAGGAGGGTGACAGGAGGTCTGTAGAGGTTGTGCAGGAGGGTGACAGGAGGTATGTAGAGTCCTGCAGGAGGGTGACAGGAGGTCTGTAGAGGTTATACAGGAGGGTGACAGGAGGTCTGTAGAGTCCTGCAGGAGGGTGACAGGAGGTCTGTAGAGTCCTGCAGGAGGGTGACAGGAGGTCTGTAGAGGTTCTGCAGGAGGGTGACAGGAGGTCTGTAGCGGTTATGCAGGAGGGTGACAGGAGGTCTGTAGAGGTTGTGCAGGAGGGTGACAGGAGGTCTGTAGAGGTTGTGCAGGAGGGTGACAGGAGGTCTGTAGAGTCCTGCAGGAGGGTGACAGGAGGTCTGTAGAGTCCTGCAGGAGGGTGACAGGAGGTCTGTAGAGGTTATACAGGAGGGTGACAGGAGGTCTGTAGAGTCCTGCAGGAGGGTGACAGGAGGTCTGTAGAGGTTGTGCAGGAGGGTGACAGGAGGTCTGTAGAGTCCTGCAGGAGGGTGACAGGAGGTCTGTAGAGGTTATACAGGAGGGTGACAGGAGGTCTGTAGAGTCCTGCAGGAGGGTGACAGGAGGTCTGTAGAGGTTGTGCAGGAGGGTGACAGGAGGTCTGTAGGGTCCTGCAGGAGGGTGACAGGAGGTCTGTAGAGGTTATACAGGAGGGTGACAGGAGGTCTGTAGAGGTTGTGCAGGAGGGTGACAGGAGGTCTGTAGAGGTCCTGCAGGAGGGTGACAGGAGGTCTGTAGAGGTCCTGCAGGAGGGTGACAGGAGGTCTGTAGAGTCCTGCAGGAGGGTGACAGGAGGTCTGTAGAGTCCTGCAGGAGGGTGACAGGAGGTCTGTAGAGTCCTGCAGGAGGGTGACAGGAGGTCTGTAGAGGTTGTGCAGGAGGGTGACAGGAGGTCTGTAGAGGTTGTGCAGGAGGGTGACAGGAGGTCTGTAGGGTCCTGCAGGAGGGTGACAGGAGGTCTGTAGAGTCCTGCAGGAGGGTGACAGGAGGTCTGTAGGGTCCTGCAGGAGGGTGACAGGAGGTCTGTAGAGGTTATACAGGAGGGTGACAGGAGGTCTGTAGAGGTTGTGCAGGAGGGTGACAGGAGGTCTGTAGAGTCCTGCAGGAGGGTGACAGGAGGTCTGTAGAGGTCCTGCAGGAGGGTGACAGGAGGTCTGTAGAGTCTTGCAGAACTAATGTCTGCATAGAGGATGGACATCTAGGGAGGTGTCAGGCCATTCTCCCAGTGTGAACTGGGCCTGAACATGTCGCTAGATTCCAGCTGGGTGGGACCCGTCGCCTGCCAAGTCTGCTTCTCCCTCTGCCCCCCCAGAAGCACCTGTTTGGTGTCTGTTCAATTTTCTTCCTATCAAATTTTGCCTATCAATGGGTTACCACTCAAGATGATTAACTCTTAGGGTTTCAAGGGACTTGTCTGCAAATTTGGCAAAAATTTCCTATCTTAGTGCAATCAAATGTTTTTGGCTCTAGGATTCCTGTTGCCTGACAACTCACCAACTTAGTTTTCTAGAGATAAGCCTTCAAGTTTACTAATGTATTCATATAAAATCAAAGTCACCATTGTAATAGTCATAATATGAGGGGCAAAACCTACGAGACACAGTTTTTGTGTTGTCGCATAGTAGAACAGCAACCAGATACTCACAGAATGTGGTGTTGGTCAAAAGAGCTTGTTTAACAAAGCAGATGTAATAAAACCCTCCTTTTCTTCCCTTTGTAGGGAAATGCCATCGTACTTCTACAGAGAGAATTGCACACCAGGACACATGTGCTCATCCTCTACTCGACTGCAAATCATTGTTCAGTGGCTCTGGCCTGATGGATAGGGTGGGCTGGCAAGCGCCCGGTGCCCTTAACTGTCCATGTGTGATCAACACTGATTGGAGGCACCAAGCCATGCTCCATGACATCTGCTGATGTGTGCACTGACCAGGAAGCTGGGGATATCAGGAGTTTTCCCCCATTGGCACCAGAATGGTAAGGACAGACTCCTCGACTGATGTTCAAAGAACAGCATGAATCTGCGTCCAGCGGTGCTCTAGGTTTCCTCTTTTCTAACTTGCTTGTGCCCCCTTCTCTTAGCACCCAAATAAAGGCAGAATCCGCAGTCTTTCTGGCCAGCCTGCTGCCACCCCACCGCTGGCAAGCTCACTTAGGCACCACAGACTAGAATTTTTCATCTTTCCCTGGTGGCTTAGCCAGTGACAGATAAAGCACCCAGATGTAAACAGTGAGCCTGAGCTGGCAGGAGGGCTGAGGGAGGTCAGCCCCACCCCCCAGCAGGAATGAGCCCGCGGTGCAGCCCCTCCCCTGCGCGTGCTGATTACAAGGTCCATTAAAACCTGAGATTTCATTTTAAATTGGACTTGACACTTCAAACACCTGACAAAATTGTTCCCAAGGGCCCTTGTGACCAACTGAACTTGTAATCAAACAGACAAGGACATCCCTTCTGCCTTGCTTGGACATCCGCATCCTCACAATGAGAAGGAAACTTTCCCAGAAGGGAAATTCCTGCTTTGTGTTGGTTTGGGTGGACATGGTACCAAGGATGGTCCTGTCAGATTTCAGAGTCAGCGGGCAAATGCTAACGTGGGAGAGGATGGCTACTCTGGGAAGGGTTGTTCCAGGAGGGACTGTGTTACTGGTGGTAAACCAGGAACTCAGTCATGAATGTTTACCAAAGTTTACTTTCTAAAGAAAGAAAATAAGTAAATATAGGGCAACAAAGATACTTGTTCTTTCCCATAAACTTAAAGAGTCCTTTCTCTTCTTGTACTTATAACCATATACAACGATGAAACAGTCAGGCACTGGTGGCTCAGGCCTGCAATCCTAGCTTCTCAGGAGGTTGAGATCTGAGGACCCCGAGTTTAAGTCTGAGTATAGCAAGAAGGAGAAGAGGAGGGGGGGGGAGGGAGGAAAGAAGAAGCAGGAGAAGTAGAAGGAGAAAGAGAGGAAAGAATAAAATGAAAAAAAGGAGAAAAAGGAGAAGGAGGAAGAGGAGGAAAAAGTGGTGGAGGAGGAGGAGAAGGAGAAAGAGAAGAAGGAGAAGGAGAAGAAAGAAGGGAAAGGAGAAGAAAAAAGAGGAAGGAGAAGGAGAAGAGGAAGGAGAAGAAGGAGATGGAAAAGAAGAAGAAAGGAGAAGAGGAAGAAGGAAAAAGAGAAGAAAGAGAAGGAGGAGGGGGAGGAGAAAGAAGGAAAAGGAGAAGGAGCAATAATCGACTTTCCCACCCGATCTGATTGCTAGGCTGGACGCCTATCCCCCAAAGCAAGCCATCTCTGGACATTCTCGAGTATGGGCGGCGGTGCAGATTTCTCTCTGCCTTCCTCTGTGGTTTACAGGTGTGGTTCTACTCTGGCATTTATACTTTGATGAGGGCCAAATTCAGCCCTTGGATCCCATCCACTACAAGAAGTTGGAATTCGGCCTGCCTCTTGGAGGCTCCAAGTCATGTGCCAGCCGTTTACTTACTTACTTATCTGCTTATTTCATAAGAAGCAACTGCAGGAGGTAGAGTAACACAGAAAATTCTCTCTGCCTTAATTTCTCTAACTCTTATCTCTAAAAGTGATACCTGATTTGGTAGGGAAAGATGACGCCTTACATCTTTATCTGTGACCCCAAATCATAATACTCCATATATGTACCTCTTCCCTAAACAACTTCTGCTATTGTGATAGTGATGTTGGAGTTATCCAAATATCTTTAATTAATCACAGTGGTACAAGTGAACCTTCTCCATCGATCTAGTCCGTCCCTCTGCACATCTAATCTCTTCTGTCTGAGCTGCCTACACTTGACTTTGATCAGAGCCTATGTCTATGAGTCATATCATGGAAATAAACAGGGCAGGTGAAAGTTACATAGATAAAAACACAATACAGTAAGACCAATAACATACAATACGAAAGAGTGTTCTACTAACCTAACTTCTTTTTTTTTTCTATCTTGGTGGAAGAAAGATGCTGGCCGTTTAGATGAGTGCTTTCTCAGAAGTGAATCTGGGGACATATGTGGTAGAAATTACCAGCGTTGGAAAGTCCTGAAGGAAACATAAAAATGCATTAAGCATTTCCAGTTTTTGATCTGAAGTCATGAGATTAGCATACAGTCACTGGTAACGACCCTAGTCTAAGAGGGAAAGAGGGGAGCTAGCCTCTGCGAAGACCACCATGGTGCTGAGCAGGGACACACATGGAGGAAGCGGCTTGCTTTGGTTCTGAAGAGCAAGTGAAGGGCGAGGCGAATCCTGTGACGTGAACTGGTCACAGACAAAAACCGCCAGCTACCACACGATGTTTACCGGCTTGTGGCACGGAGCGTTATCATGGTAGTGCCTACAGCTGTAGATGCTGAGCCCCCAGGCTGCAGACCCATCCCCCACACCCACAGGTGTTCTGGCATCTCTCCCCTGTTTGTAAGCTCATAGAATTAGATGTTTAATAATGGGTTCCAATGAATTTCCACCATAATATTCTGGTTATATTCAGCAATCCATCCCAGTGTGTCAGGAAAAGAGCCTAGAGTGGGTGTTATTTTTCAATTTAGTGCCCAGGAAGCAAGGGTGGCATCTCGTACTTTTCTGTGTTTTGAGTTGAGGATCAGACATGACACGGCTCCTTCCAGCCTGAGGCAGGGTGGACACATGTTTTGAGAAATGATAACTTAGAAGGCTAGGAGACTTACAAATCTCCACTCAACTTGTTTTGGAGTCCCAGGAGCACTCCAAGATTTGCTGGGGAGGAGACCGGCAGAGCCTCTGGTGCTGTGCTTGCAGAAACTCAGTTGCTGTGTTCACAGAGTCCCCAGTGAGCATCAGCACTGGTGTTCAGAGTCATCTGACCACAGAAAGACACCGTGAAAGTGTCTGTGAAAGGCCGGCGTTTCTATTCCCATCAGCAGCCATGCCCAAGATCCACATTCCTCTTCAGACGTCCTCTGTAGTTTAAAGAACGTGTAGTAAGATCGGGGTGTTCAGACAAGAGGCGCCACACCTAGAGGAGCAAAGGCCTCAGGATGGGCCTGGGCCTGGAGGCCTGCTTGTACTGATGAGGGCACTTCTGTCCTAAGCTGAACTTGGTTTCTGTTGTGTATTGGCCAGCACGAGTTCTCACGCTCTGCAGGGGCTTTGCAGCTTGGCAGTTGGTACTTAGTACAAGTTTCTAAAAGTGGAGCAAACTGACTCCATGTGTCCAAAGGAGACTGTCTCCAGCCCTGGATGCAGGTCTGCGGGCGCTCCAGGTCACAGAAGCGATTGGGTCTATGGACTCCTTGAGGGTGAAGGTGGAACCGAGTCTCTGGCCACCCACCTGGCTTGAGTTCTGTGGTCACACCCGGCAGCCGCCATGCGCTGGTCAGTTGGAAGGACAGCTCTCTGCAGAGCCAGATGGGTGAGTAAAACCTTGCCCTGGGCCTCGGCTCACTTCTCCACCCGTCTTGCATCACACAACTCAGCGTTTCCAGATGTGCCGAGTTTCATGGTTGTAGATTCAGGTCCCAGAAGCCAGAACCCTTATTTCCTACCCCCTCGAGATTTCCACTGATGAGCCTGGAACTTGCCTGCATGTCACTTCCAGGAGAAACATCTGGCCGGGAGGAGGAGCGGTGTGGCACTGGTGGCTGGTGACAGCCCTCCCGGTCCTAACTGGGACGACTTCTAAAGGTGAGACTCGGGAAGGGCCAGGAGCCCACGCCGAGCTGTAACGTCAGAGATCTCACAACTTAAAAAGTAAACCATATCTGTTTGTTTTTGTTTAATTTTTCAAGTTTTATATAGAGCTCCCATAAATAAAACATTGTGCTTTGAGAATGTGAGGGCATGGAAACAAACGTAACTTAGCTCACTTAGTCTCCAGGGCTGATTTTAGGAACCTGAATTTATATTAGAACATGATGGTTGAGTGGCAAAAGTGTTGCCAAAATGTACACTTTATCTCTATTTAAGCTGAAATGTTACTGCTGAGCAAGTCTTCTGTGCCATATTCTGAGGGGTGTGGGAACGCCCACCACGCTGGGATCTGTAGCCCCTGTTGGGAACCTTGCTTCCTGGCCAGGGAGAGGTTCACTAAAACTCAGCTCAGCCAGACTGGCAACCATCAAAAAAGAAACGACCGAATGCTGTTGGCAGGGAAGTGAGGGAAAGGAACCCTCATACACGGATGTGAACCAGTGCATCTACTGCGGAAAGCAGTATGAATGTTCTTCAAAAAGCAAACTAAGCTGACTATCGTTACTGGGTATATATCCAAAGAGTGTGAATCAATATACAAGGGAGACACCTGTGTGCTGTGTTTCCTGAAGCTCTGTCGACAGGAGCTAAACTCTGGATCTGGCAGAGGTGTCCAACAAGAAGCACAAAGAAACTATGAAATACATACCATAGAATATTAGCCAAGCACAAGGCAAAACTGAAATTATTCAATTTTCATGAAACTGAATGTAACTGGAGACTATGCTATTGAAGTTTAAAAATCCAAATATTATATATTTTTGCTCATTTATGCAACTGAGACCCTAAAGATACACATATTCATAGTCTATTTGAGAGGACAAGGGAGGAGAAGACAAATGAAAATGTTTCAGGGTAAATAATATAGAAATGCAATGCTTCTTTGCATGGACAAGGCACAAGGAAACTCACAGAGAGCTGTTGAACAAGAAGTAGCAGGAGGATGGGAGCAGAAGAGCAGCAGTAGAGGTTAATGAGGTACCACGAGGAAACGCCTTTGTACAATTAATCTACACCGTATAAATAACGAATAACAGGAAAATTATAACAGGACACTGGTATCAGTTGGAAATGGAGGGCTAATGAGGGTGAATAGGGTGCTTTATATGATTTATATATAAAACATTGTAACCTGTTGAAATTGTTTAAGAAGAGGGAATGTTTGACTGTGGTACATTGTGTTATGTGTGGAAATGTCACATGAAATCCTATTATACAACCAACATAGGCTAATAAACAGGCAAAAATTTAGCATCTATCTAAACAAGTTTTAGATACGTAGGAAAAACACTTTGCAGTCTACTTTCTTTTTAATGTGACTACTATGAATGATTAATTTACATTTGTAGCTCCCTTTACATTTTTTACATGATAGAGCTATTGTGTCACCATAATCTAAAAAAATCCAAATATTTAACAATTTTAGATTTGTAAACAATTCAGATTCAGGGTGGTGATGCAGGACATAATGTTTGCTAGAAAACTTGTGAAGAAAAGGAACATTTAAATCTCATTTTTTATAAAAGTAATGATTTGTTTCCATGCTATTTAAGCAAATTATTGTTATTGAATGACTTGACATTTCATTTTACATTTTTAAATAAAATCTAGTTTGAATTAAAAGCTTATCAAATTTAAAATGTAAAATAAAAAAGAAAAATTGGATAAAATTACACATTCATCCATGATTTCAAACTTTTTTCAAGTCCAAATAAAGAACCGTGAGCAAGTTACTAGTGTATCAGATCTTAAAACTACTGCAATCAGATTTGAAAGAGAATAAAATGGTGTATAGATTGGAAAGGAAGAAAGAAGTGTCTTTGTTCATACATATCATAATTTCTTATGCAGAAAATTCTAAGGAAAATACAAATACAATGATCAATATCTGGAGAAAGATTCAAGTGGTGACACTGATCAAGATGTATTGTAAGTAAACTGATGTGTTAAAACCCCTTTGTACAACTCATTAAAGATTACAAAAATATTTAAAATATGATTGTAGGAAGAATGTAAGATGCAAAACAAATACAAAAATTAATTGTACTTCTTTGTAGTAATACCAAGTAGAAAATGAAATAAAATTTTATAATAAAATCATGAAGTACAAGATATTTAGGAGCATGTTATACAAAGTTGATAAATACAATGGAATTAAGGAACTAATGCAGCCATAACATTTAGTGTATAGCCTACAAAATAACGAATTTGAGGTAAGGGGAGGGGTTTGAGGATGGGAGAGAATGATGACATTGATTGGATGTATTCATAAACTGCCTTGTTGATAGCCAACTCCTCTGTACAACTACATAAAGGTAATTTTTAAAAGGAATGAAGGGAATAAAATGTGTGTTATTTTCCTCAATTTTGTTAAAAACATTAAACTTGATTTTTAGAATCAACAAAATCCCAAGCAAAACTTCAACCTGCTTCTTTTGAAGTAAATCTTACCACATACTCTGGGGTTGCAGTAACAAAGTCTGCTAGCGGCACAGTGGCCCTTCACAGGGCAGCAGGCTGGACGCCCAGGACGGTGAGCTGAGTGCTGGTATGGGCACTAAAGCAGTTAGATGGAGAGAAGAATGTCTTTTTTGGTGATACTACAATACCAGAATAAACACGCGAATAGAACTCAGTCTCTATCCCCATGTCTCACGACATATGTGAATAAATTATGAATCATGTACACAATACAAGCAAGAACCTCAACAGTGGAGCGTGTCTGGCACAGGAATAGGCAAAGATTTCTTAAAGAGAACAAGGCAAGGTGCTGGCATTATAAGGAACAGAGTGGAAAATTACACTGTCAAATTTTAATTTTTTCTAAAACATCATTAAGAAAACACAAAGGCAAGTCACAGACTAAGAAAATATTTATGTTTATATCAGACAAAAGATTTGTATACAAGACATACAAAGAACTCTAACAAATTAACAAAATAGATATTCAAATAAAACGATTCAGTGACTTATATAGACTCTCTGAAAAAATGTATACACATATTCCACAAAGACATCCAACAATGATTTAAAAACAGCTGTTGGAGCAATATGAGTGCGTGCCTCAGAGTGATTTCACTCCCTGAAATGGCAGCGGTTCTGTGGAAGTGACCTGCTTACACAGAGACACTGTGAACACTGGAAGTTTGTTAAATGAAATGCTGCCTGCTACCTAAGACGTGGACAAAAACGTCTGCTGCAGCAGCACCCATGACTGCCAAAGTGGTAAATTCAGATGCTCATCAGAACAGAGGTGGGACTGTAACAACAGCTGACAACAACCACAGTGGACTGTAATAACAAACAAGTGCTAAGCCACCACAGGGACTCCGCAGTCATTTATTACAACTGCTTCAGAGGAGTGAGGCTGCCTGATGGGTTCATGACTGTGTATCTGCCAAATATCAGACCTTGGTCTTAAGGTCAGCGCCCTGGAAAAGGTGAAGATGTTACCTCAGAGTAAGAAAACCTCAAAACAACACCGGACATGAAATCAGCACATCAATTCAGTACCTAGATCTTCAGAAATGTACCCACACATATACAAAATGCGAGTCTTGAATCACTGATGTCTTTATGACAGAAATTCAAATAAGGCATTTCTTTTGAGGTTGTTAAGTGGCTAATCAACATCAACAACTCATCAAAAAAAATCATACACTACGATCAAGCAGGATTCATTTCAGGGATGCAAAGCTGGTTCAATATACGCAAATCAATTAATATATAATTCATCACATAAACAAGAGGATAAGAACCACATGATTACCTCAATAGAAGCAGAAAAAAACATTTGACAAGATCGAACACTGCTTTATGATGAAGGCTCTGGAAAAACGGAATCCAGGGACCATTCCTCAAATACAACAAACCGACAGCCAGCAGGACACTTACTGGTGAAAGCTAAAGCCATTTTCTCTAAATTCAGGAATCAGAACTTCTCTTCAATTTAGTATTAGAATGCCTAGCTAGAACAATAAGACAAGATGGAGACATAAAGGGGAGCCAAAGAGGGAAAGATGAAGTAAAACTCTCCCTCTTTGCAGATGACATGATGTTGTATTTAAAGAACCCCACTCCCAAGTTACTCAAGCTGATTCAAAACTTTGGCAAAGTAGCAGGATACAAAATTAACCCTCAAAAATCAATGCCTTTTCTGTGTACCAATGAGAAGAGCACAACTGAAATCAGGAAAGCAACTCCTTTTGTAATAGCCCCACAAAAAATAAAATACCTAGGAATTAACTTAAGAAGTGAAGGACCTCTATGATGAAAAATTTAAAAACCTGAAAAAAGAAATCAAAACAGAACTTAGAAAGTGGGAAAACCTCCTATGCTCCTGAATTGGGAGGATTAACATCGTAAAATTGGTAATACTGCCAAAGACTATCTACAAATTCAATGCAATATCCATCAATATCCCAACCTCATTCTTCGATGAAATAGAAGAAGCAATAAAAAAATTCACATGGAACAATAAAAGACCCTGAATAGCAAAACAATCCTTAGCAGAAAGAACAGTGCTGGAGGAATATCAATACCAAATTTCAAACTCTACCACAAAGCCATAGTAATCAAAACAGCTTGGTACTGGCACAAGAACAGAGCTGAGGACCAATGGAATAGAGTTGGAAACCCAGAAATGAACCTACAGACCTATAGCCATCTAATCTTCCGTAAGGGAGCTAAAAAAGAATAGAATGGAAGAAAGACAGCCTCTTCAGTAAATGGTGCTGGCAAAATTGGTTAACTACTTGTAGAAAACGAAAGCTAGATCCTTATTTATCACCCTGCACCAGAATCAACTTCAAATGGATCAAAGACCTCTGAGTCAAAGCAGACACTCTGAAAACATTACAGAATGGAATAGGAGAAACCCTAGGTCTCCTTGGCACAGGCCGAAATTTTCTTAATAGAGACCCAGAAACACAACAAATCAAAGAAAAGTCGGACAAATGGGATTGCATGAAATTGCAGAGCTTCTGCATGGTAAAGGACATAACTAGCAAGATCAATACAAAGCCCAGGGATTGGGAGAAGATCTTCACTATCCATACAACGGACAAGGGTCTCATATCTAAAATATACCTGGAACTCAAAAAATTAAATCTCCCAACAACAAATCTTCAAAGAAACAACTGCCCAATAAATAAGTGGGCTAAAGACTTAAAGAGAAACTTCTCTGAAGAGGAAATAAGAATGTCCAATAGACACATGAAGAAATGCTCAACTTCTCTAGCCATAAAAGAAATGCGAATGAAAACAACATTGAGATACCATCTCACCCCAGTTAGAATGGCTATAATCAAGAACTCTAATAACAACAGATGCTGGAGGGGATGCGGACAGAAGGGAGCCTTACTGCATTGTTGGTGGGAGTGTAAACTTGTTCAACCACTTTGGAAAGCAGTATGGAGGTTCCTGAAAAGACTCCACATAGAGCTCCCCTATGACCCAGCAATCCCACTTTTGGGCATTTACCCAATGATCACAAAGAAGACCACACTAAAGCTACCAGCACAACCATGCTTATTGCTGCATTATTTACCATAGCTAAGATATGGAACCAACCCAGATGCCCCTCAGTAGATGAACGGATTAAGAAAATGTGGTATATATACACAATGGAATTCTATGCCTCCATTGCCCCATTTGTTAGGAAATGGAAAGACTTGGAAAAAATCATATTAAGTCAAGTAAGCCAGACCCAAAGAAATACAGGTCCCATGGTTTCCCTCATTTGCAATAATTAGTATATGTCTAGGATAATTTTATCAGATGAGCAGAAAAGGTCAAAAGTTGTACATATGACCATATAAGATGGTGCTAAGCGAAATGAACCCCAAGATATGGACAGAAAAGTCTTTCTTTGTTGCAGTTTTTAATGTACTATGTGATTTTTTTGTTTTCTTTATATGTTCTTTCCCCCTATGATGTATCCCCTGTTGTCACTGTACTTGATTTTGGTACCCTGGATCTTATCTAATTTGGGGAAGGAAGGGGGAATAGCAAAACCCTGAAACAAGGACACAGGATGACCCATTGCAACATTGACACCCACAGGACACAACGCTAGAAATGAACGTTACAACTTTGGGGGCGGGGGAGGAGTGAGGGAGGTGAGGGAGGGAAGAACAACAAAGGAGGGGGTCACAGTGCTGGACAAGACATGTGCACACTGCCTTACTCATGTAACTGTGAACCCTCTGCACAGCAGAGGGAAAAAGGAATCCTCATCCCAGACGCCGTATCTGAGTTTATGACTCAGCTGGAGACAACCACACATGAAACACTGGAAGCGGGACTCAGCACGCTTTCCATTCATGGTCCTGCCCACTCCAGCAGACCGAGGGGCGAGACACGGACAGTTACTGTCCATGGGACCTGACTCACCGTGCCTTCCCCTTTCTTCCTTTTGATAGCTCAGAGGCTTCTTGGTGATGGCTCCTTGTTTTTCATTCACAATTTGTAGTTAGTTTTTTTTTGTCTGCACTTCTAAATTTAATAGAGAAGGAAAAGACCAAAATTTCTCTGAAAAGTGAAAGCCAGAAAAGACTATAAAAGGTTAAAAATAACTTTGCACATGTTTAGAAATGTAATTGCTTTGGAGACACAATCTGTAGCCCTCAGCTGCCTCTGCCGAATGCCAGCACAGTGTACTCGGGGCTGGCACATGTCTGTGATGCACGCTCCCTCAGAACAAAGGGCACATGACCAGTCCGGCCAGGAAGATCATTGCGTTGCACCCGACAGTTGCAGCACGATTCATTCTGTATGTATTCCTACAAAATAATTGTGGTGCAAAGTTCCACCTGGATGTGATTCCAAATCTGCCTGTCTGCACATTGAACTTTATATAAAATTAGACACTTGCTCTGATTCAAACCTAGCTTCTAAAATTTCCAGTTGGCAGCATGTGGGGCAGGTGCTTGGCTGGGCTCTGGGCTGCAGACAGGCTCCGTGGGCACTGGTGTGGGCCTGGGAAAGCTGACCACTGTCTGTTAGGCAGAGTCCAGGTCTCCTGTCTAGTTCCAGAACCCCAGAGCTCCCTATGGCTTGAGAGGTTAAACATGTGGCTTTTCCTTCTTCAACAAGACAACTTTCAGCCACAGTCAACAAGAAGCAAAGCCTCGAGAAGGCAGAGCTGTCTGGAGGAGTGTTTGAAGATGTCCGCCTGCCCATCAGCGTCCTCATGAAGGTGTAGACGGGGAGCATGCTCCCTGTTCAGACCAGGAAATCCCGAAGGGAAGCCATAGCGTCCATCAGCAGCAGAAATGTCTCTACCTCAGAAGGAGCCGGACCCACGACAGGGTTGAGGCCGAACTGCCCCACCCACTCCAGCCATGCAAGGGGCTTGGCAGGAAGCAGCAGCCACACGGAGGTGCACAGCGGACGGAATGGACTCAGGTGCAGGGGTGGTGCTGGGTGTGCACAGAGTGATCAGCTGTCCCAGTGTGCACATATAACACTCAGCTGTCCCAGGTGTGCACATAGAACACTCAGCTGTCCCAGGTGTGCACATAGAACACTCAGCTGTCCCAGGTGTGCACATAGACACTCAGCTGTCCCAGGTGTGCACAGAGTGATCAGCTGTCCTGGGTGTGCACATGAAACACAGTGCTGTCACAGGTGTGCACATAGAACACACAGCTGTCCCAGGTGTGCACATAGAACACTCAGCTGAACCAGGTGTGCACAGAGTGATCAGCTGTCCTGGGCGTGCACATAGAACACTCAGCTGTCCCAGGTGTGCACATAGAGCGCTCAGCTGTCACAGGTGTGCAGATAGAACACTCAGCTGTCCCAGGTGTGCACATAGAACACACAGCTGTCCCAGGTGTGCACATAGAACACTCAGCTGTCCCAGGTGTGCACATAGAACACTCAGCTGTCCCAGGTGTGCACATAGAACACTCAGCTGTCCCAGGTGTGCACATAGAACACTCAGCTGTCCCAGGTGTTCACATAGAACAGTCAGCTGTCCCAGGTGTGCACATAGAACACTCAGCTGTCACAGGTGTGCACATAGAACACTCAGCTGTCCCAGGTGTTCACATAGAACACTCAGCTGTCCCAGGTGTGCACATAGAACACTCAGCTGTCCCAGGTGTTCACATAGAACACTCAGCTGTGCCAGGTGTGCACATAGAACACTCAGCTGACCCAGGTGTGCACATAGAACACTCAGCTGTCTCAGGTGTGCACATAGAACACTCAGCTG
>NW_012267485.1:242882-244633 GCF_000151885.1 Dipodomys ordii | reverse complement strand
GAGGCGGGTGTGAGGCGCACAGAGCGGGTGTGAGGAGCACAGAGCGGGTGTGAGGAGCACAGAGCAGGTGTGAGGCGCACAGAGCGGGTGTGAGGAGCACAGAGCTGGTGTGAGGTGCACAGAGTGGGTGTGAGGAGCACAGAGGCAGGTGTGAGGAGCACAGAGCGGGTGTGAGGCACACAGAGCGGGTGTGAGGGGCACAGAGCGGGTGTGAGGGGCACAGAGCGGGTGTGAGGTGCACAGAGCAGGTGTGAGGGGCACAGAGCGGGTGTGAGGTGCACAGAGCAGGTGTGAGGGGCACAGAGCGGGTGTGAGGCGCACAGAGCGGGTGTGAGGTGGGTGTGAGGAGCACAGAGCAGGTGTGAGGAGCACAGAGCGGGTGTGAGGAGCACAGAGCGGGTGTGAGGTGGGTGTGAGGAGCACAGAGCAGGTGTGAGGAGCACACAGGCAGGTGTGAGGAGCACCTAGCGGGTGTGAGGAGCACAGAGCGGGTGTGAGGCACACAGAGCGGGTGTGAGGTGGGTGTGAGGCGGGTGTGAGGCGCACAGAGCGGGTGTGAGGCGGGTGTGAGGCGCACAGAGGCGGGTGTGAGGCGGGTGTGAGCGGGTGTGAGGCGCACAGAGGCGGTGACGGGCCCCGCAGTGACCTGGTGTCCGGCCCGAGCACGGGGAGCGCCGACACAGCCCGTCCAGGCCGTGAGCGCGGCCCGGGGCCCGAGCGACCTCCTTTCTGTCTCTCAGCCTCGTGTTGCTCTGAAAGGTGGCAGCACCCTTGCCAACAAGACGCCAGCGCCCGCCAGCCTTCCCCCTCGGAGGGCGAGCCCCGAAGGCCCGCCACCGGGCATGAGAAAACGCGTGTGAGCCGCCAGCGCCCGGCCTCCCCCAGCGCCCGGCCTCCCCCGCCAGCGCCCGGCCTCCGGCCTCCGGCCTCCCCCGCCGTCGCCTCCCAGCTCCAGAGTGAAATGTCAGTCAGAACCTCACAGCAGGAGGCAATAGTAGGGAGGAGCTGAAAGGAGAAAAATAAAGAGCTTTAAACTATGGTATTCATAAGAGTAACTATATAAAGGAATAACTTATTTTAAAGCGGAGCTACTGCTATGAATCTCAAAAAGCATTCAATGTCAACCTGGAAAATGGATATTTAGTAATAGATAAAAACAGCATGAAAACACAACAACAATGATTCACTTAAAATAAAAAGGTTCATGTCAAAACACATGACACCAAATTTAGCCGGTTCTGTATTTGATATAAAATGGACAAGTGTCATCCATTTCCTATGGTTTACCTAATACTGTTAATAAAACTCCTAAGCGCTTCTTAGGAACTGGGCAAAAAATCTATCTCTGGTCTCCTGCCAGAAAGAAAATGTTATTAGTAGCTGATCAGGAATATTCTTGAATCTGACAGACTCTGGAAAAGTCCTTGTTTACTTTTCTGCGGCTGACCTCTAACCTCATGTGGCAAAAGCCTCGAGTGTGGTTTTTCTCTGTCCTCACTCCTTGTTTTTCTTTCTTCTTGTCTTAATTTGATTGTTTATGTTGCTGAAACAAGACACTTGAGCCTGGGTATTTTAAAGAACAGAAATTTATTTATCTCAGTCTGGGGATGGGAATTTGGGATCAAGCTGGTGGTGTCTGGAGTCTGGGTCTGGAGCAGGCTGTCTACTTGCACCCTGGTGGCATTCTCTGCCCTCCTGTGGGGGAGGTGACAGGGGGCGGGGAAGGGGGGATGGGAGAGGTGACAGGGGGC
>NW_012267485.1:229165-242832 GCF_000151885.1 Dipodomys ordii | reverse complement strand
TGTCCCAGGTGTGCACATAGAACACTCAGCTGTCCCAGGTGTGCACATAGAACACACAGCTGTCCCAGGTGTGCACCTAGAACAGTCAGCTGTCCCAGGTGTGCACCTAGAACAGTCAGCTGTCCCAGGTGTGCACATAGAACACACAGCTGTCCCAGGTGTGCAAATAAAACACACAGCTGACCCAGGTGTGCACATAGAACACTCAGCTGTCCCAGGTATGCACATAGAACACTCAGCTGATCCAGGTGTGCACACAGAACACACAACTGTCACAGGTGTGCACATAGAACACTCAGCTGTCCCAGGTGTGCACATAGAACACTCAGCTGTCCCAGGTGTGCACATAGAACACACAGCAGTCCTGGTGTGCACATAGAGTGCTCAGTGGGTGTGACTGTGCACATTGAGTGCACAACTCTCCTGGGTGTGCACATAGAACACACAGCGGTCCTCGTGTACACAGAGTACTCAGTGGATGTGGGTGTGCATGTAGATTACACAGCTGTCCTGTTTGTATTCTAGGGTGCTTAGCCTCTCACTTGATCATTTCCCCCCACCAATCCTGTCTGTCTTTCTGTTAACCTGGACAGACAATATTGACTCCAGGACATATTGTGAAATTTTCTATTAGAAAATTAAAGACAAAGTAGATAATACAAACAAATGTAAAAATTGAAGAATGTAAAAGCAGTAGAAAATGATCAGAATCCTGGGAGGCTAGGGAGGAGAGGTGGCAGTATGCCATCAGCGGAGAACAGCACTGTATTCCTGCACTGGCTTGTGAAATGGAGCCTTTGTGCAACTACTTAATGGTTATGGAAAAAGAAAAAATTGTGTAAGTTAAAAACCCCTAGAGATTTTAGAAGGAACTTTCAAATGAATGCTTAAATATTAAAAAAAACTCCATATGAGAAAAGGTAATTTGGAAACGAGCTGGAAATATTGAGACAACCTTTTGGAAGTCAGAGCTGAAAGAACACTTACGGATAAATCCCTTTTCCCACAAGGCCTAACTCTTTTGTGGTATATGGTCCTTTTAATGTGCTGTTAGATCAATAGGTGGGGAGAAATGTGAATCATTAGTAGTGTTGGACTGCTTGCTGTATCACTGATGCTCGAGTTGGGGTGACAAGCCACTGGACGCCTCTTTGGGACTTGGCCATGTACCCGAGGTAGACATTCACTGTACAAGGGAAAACAAGCACTGGCCGACTTCTGAGCCCAGGAGTGCTCGTTTGCATGTGGATCACACCATGCTTGGTGAATGGCCAGCAGGTTTACAATGCTCTGGGCTTCATGCTCTTGATTACTGCTAGTGCTTTGCCACTTGAGCCACACTTCCATTTCCAGCTTTTGGCTGGCTAAGTGGAGTTATGAGTCTCTTGGGTTTGTGTGCTTCAGATGATTTTGAAGCATCATTTTCAGGTCTCAGCCTCATGAGTGTGAGCCACTGGCTATTGGCATTGCACACTTTTAGAATTAGAATAGGAGGGCTGGGCAGGTGGCTCAGTGGTAGAGTGTTTGCCTCTCATGCATGAGGCCCTAGGTTCAATTCCTCAGCATTACATAAATAGAAAAAGCCGGAAGTGGTGCTGTGCCTCAAGTGGTAGCGTGCTAGCCTTGAGCTGAAGAGCTCAGGGACAGTGCCTAGGCTGAGTTCAAGCCCCACAACCAAACAGCAACAACAACAAAATAGAATAGGAAAGCATTCATCAATGTCTCATCTTTGTGGGTCATATGGAAGTAAGAAATCTGACTATAGTTGAGGAGGTGGGAGGGAAGGGATGGTAGGGGAAAAACAAAGGAGTCCAATGCTTGGTAAGAAATGTACTCATTACCTTTCTCATGTAACTGTAACCCCTCTGTACAGTATTTTCACAATAAAAAACTTATTAAAAAAAGAAAGGTATCTTTAAAAAAACAAGAAAGCCAACTGAATGTGAGTCCGGTATTGCATATTACTTTGACTGATAGTGATTTGTAATTCAGTTTTAAATTATTTTTCTATAGTGAAGTATGCTATTGTTTTGCTTGGTATGAAGGAGAGCATACTATACTTTCCCAAACATTCTTTAAAGACTCGTAGTACATTCACATATGAATATATATATTCATTTTCTTTAAATCTATGTCTTTCTTCATATCTGCCTGAAGATATTGGAGGGTACATTTTTATTTCATTTTTAAGTTATCTTTTCCAATAAAATAGGGAATTCAAGACATTTGTAAATTTCCTTTTACTTTAGGTGATGATCTATAAACTGTTTTATTATATGCACTATTACTTTAAAATAATTTGAATAACTGAAATTACATATATGTATATAATATTCATGACCAGATTGTATTGTGTTTAGTGTCAAGCACTTGCCTTATTTACCTATCTATCATGAGTTTGGTGAGCTAAGTGTAGTACTTTCTGCTTTCTTAGCTCCAGCACAGATCTGTGTTGGTTGTTTTGGAGATGGAGCCTGCTGTCTGCACACATCTTCTGCAAAGTTGCTGATCTAGTGTTGACTAGGTTAGTTTGGCCGGTGGGATGGTCAGGTGGCGGAAGGATGTCTGAGACCCCTGGGTCTGCAGCCCTGGAGGATGCAGGCATGCACATGGTAGTTCCTAACTGCTAATGACCCCAGAGGCATATGCATGGCCCGACCCCTCCCCAGAGGCGCCCAAGCCTAAGACCGCCTGGCTCACCCCGCCAGCCCTGGCACACCCCGCTCTGGAGAGCGGCCGGCGCCAGCTCTGCAGCTCCCCTTGCTGGCACCTGAGGCATTGTTCTCAGGGCTCAAATCACAATCTGTAGATCTCCTCCTCCCAAATAGCTAGGATAGGACCGCAGGCTTCAATCTCCTTATCTGCTCCCTTCCTTCTTCCCTACATTTGTTGTATGAAAAATGATGCAACATGCAGTAGTGATTTCATAGCTAATTCTCATGCAGATAATTTAGCATTTGCCTTTGACCATACCCTGAATTGTTGCAATATTAACTTGCTGGGCTAAGTTCACTCGGGAGCAGTGAGATTCCAGATGTGTGGGAAGTGGGTTTCCTGTCATAACATCTATGTTTCCCTCAGATAGAACTGTCTCCAGAAAATAGTTCTCATCATTGAGAACCTAACAGATGTGCTTCGATAATCGCCACTTGTTATTCGAGAACACTCAGTAGTGGTTTTACCTTTCTGCATCACCATGTTGAGGCTGAATCTCACTTGTTTTGACAGACTGAGATAGAGCTGGCTTGATACTGGGAGCGGTGAAGTTGCTGTGCCCCACGGAGGTGATGCAAAGACCCCCCGAAGTGGGAGCCGAGCATGGCCATGTCACATTTTATCTAGGACATCACCTTTAGTCACTGAGACAGACTGATGTAAAGTTGAGTCATGTACACTCAACCTTTAAGAGTCACCGGATGTCTGGGAGATCTCCCGCACTTTTCTCTTCAGATTGCTCTTAGAACAAGGAATTCATAAGAGTGAGCAAATCCAAACCACAGATGTCAGAGGTCAGCATGTGTGCTGGAGAGACCTGTGTTTCAAACCCAACTCGCCATGTCCTCCCACCTTCCCCACCACCACAGGGACCCTGAGGGCCTCAATTAATAACCCTATTATTTTGTCAGGTGCAATTTACCAAAGTCATAAAATCCATACCACCCATATGCCTTTTGAAACATTCACAAATTCTTTAATAAAGTGTGCTCTGTGTAACAGCAACCGTATTTTTGGAATTAAACACCCATACCCCAATGCATACAGTGAACCAGAAAATATTCTTTTCCCAAGCCTGGCCAAGGGAGAGAAGTTATCCAGAATGCAATTAGGGCTGGAGATGTGGCTCATTGGTAAAGTGCCTGCCCAGCTTGGACAAAGCCTGAGTCCCAGACCCAACAATGAAAAAATACGTATATAGTCATAACATTTTCGAAGACAAAGGTATTTTGCTTGAATTTCCCTAGGAAGGAGAGAGCAAGCCAAGTCTCTAAAGAAGTTTAATGTACTAGAATACAGAGAGCAGGACTACAATGTGGGTGATTTAATCACCGCGTGGTGATCCAGAGGCTATTTACCACCGTGTGGGATCAGCATTGTGCTTGAGAGAAGCGGGGTTTGCTTGCAAAGCCTCAGAACTGCCTGGATGGTTCAAAGCCAGCCTGGGCAGGAAAGTCCCTGAGACTCTTATTGCCAGCAAATCACCAGAAAACCTGAAGTGGCACTGTGGCTCAAGTGGTAAAGCGCTAGCCTTGAGCTGAAGAGTTGAGGGACAGCGCCAGGCCCAGAGTTCAAGCCCCACGGCTAACAAAAAAAGTATTGTAAAGATACTGTACAGAGGGGTTACAGTTACACAAGTAAGGTCTTTATTATTTTCAATAAAGGCTGTGAAAAGTTGTCTTTCTCTACATCCTCACACACACAAGTTATCATTTACCTTTTTTGACCATTATAAAGGGTGTTGTATGATATTTCATTTGTGGGTTTAACTTAAACCTTCCTGATCAGGATGTGGAGTATGTTTTCACATACCTATTGTGCATTTGTATGTCTTGTTTAGACATTACCTACTAAGGTTCTTTAGCCATTACTGGATTTAGTTGTTTTACTGAGCTTTTTAGTTCTTCATATATTTTGGATATTAACCCCTCATCCTATGTGTGGTTTTAAAACTCATTCCACAGCTTCCATGTACAGTTAAAAACCCTATTCATAGTTTTTCCTCTTCACTCCATGACTTGTCTCCTTGGCCTATAAAAGCTTTGGTAGAATTTCATTTTCCTAGTTTTGCTTTTATTACCTATGCTTTTAGGGTAAAAAAAAACCCACTTTCCAGATAAATGTCTTGGAGCTTTTCACCATGCTTCCTTCTATAGAGTCAATTCCATTCCCATCAAAATTTCAAAGACAGCCAGGTCCCTGTGGCTCTTACCTGTAATCTTAGCTACTCCGGGGGGCTAAGCATGGAGACGGTGGTTTGAGACCAGTTGGGGCAGGAAAGTCTGTTTGACTTCATCTCCGCATGAACCAGAAGAATGCCTGGCCTGGCGGCGCGGCTGGAGTAGCAGGGAAGGAGCATCAGCAGTCAGCACAGAGCGCCTGGGAAGCCTGAGCTCCCACAGCGCGGCCCTCCCCCTGGGTGTCCTGCAATGATATGGGAATTTTATGGACCAGAAGAACCCCCCAAGCAGCTAAACATCTGCACAGGAAGAACCAAGATAGAGGCATCATGCTTTCGATTTCAAAATGAACCACGAAGTTATCAAACAACGTGCGCAGTGGGTCAGGAAAGGTGGTACATGGATGTGGATCAAAAATGTGAGGCCAGCTCAGGAGAGAAGACAGCGAGACCTTAGCTTAAAACTAAAATAAAAACAAGAGAGGCTGAGAGTATGGCTTAAGCCTAACAAAACAATGAGCAAATGAGACCACTAACATTGAGAACATTTGTGCATTAAAAAATAACAACTAGTTTAGTGAAAAGACTGGGAGAAAATATTTGCAAATTGTGTGTCTGATAAGGGATTAGCATCTAGAATGCATAGAATACTCATAACTCAACTGCAAAAATTAAGTATTCTACTTAAAAATTGGCAAAGAACTTGTGTAGGAATTTCTCCAATAAAAAAAAGATAACTGGATAATCAACAAGCATAGGGAAGGCTCTTAATGCCACTGATAACTGAGGAATTCCATGAGATCTCTCTGCATATCCTAATGATACAGATGGCTTTTATCAAACAGAAGCAAATAAGAAGGATGTTGGGAAATTGGGATCCTTGTGTACTGTTGATGAGAATGTAAAGTGGAACAGAATTAACTTCTACTTCTAGGTAGACATGGAGGAGAACTAGAAGCAGGTACTTACATACATGTATGTATGTATATATGCCCACATTTGTTCCATCATTATTTCTAACAGTTAACAGGTAGAAACAGCTCAAATGTCCTTCAGGGGTGCATGAATAAATGCAGTGTGGTGTACGCGTGTGCGCGCACACACACACAGACACACAACTCTTTGGTCTTAAATTAGAATGAAACCATGACAAAGTCTCCCATGTGGATGCACCTTAAAGAAATAGGTCTGTGTAATAAACTAGACATAAAGCACTGCATGATTCCAAAGGGGCTTCAAATTCATGGACACACATGCAGAACATGTGTGTCAGGAGCCAAGGAAGGGGTGTTTAATAGACAGAGTTTCTCTGGGCAGATGAAGAAGTTGTAGAGGTGTGTGGTGGTGATGGTTGTTCAGTATGATTGGCACCATTCAAAATGGTTCCAATGGTAGATTTTAATAACACGTATTTGTCACAATAAAATGACTTTCTGACAAATATGAACTGTAATTATAAAGGTATCTCAAACATAAAATACATATTTTAAAAGTTAAAATATAATGTGATCCTGGCAATTTCTCTTAAATCTGCTGGCTTTGCTTTTTATTTTCCTACATTTTATATAAAAAATCCAAAGCTTTAGAAAATTTGGCACTTGGAAACAACTTCAGACTATTTTAACACAAACTATTTGATATATCAAAGAAAAATGAATCTCATCTGTGAGTGGAGAATGGAGGCGAGTAACAGGAAGTCAGCTCCGCTGGATGTAGACGTGAGGTGACGGAATTCTCATGAGAACCTCCCAGGGCAGGCTCTGCTCAGCTGATTCGCTGGAAACCAGGCCGGCAAAGATGGGGGCATCTAACCTGATCGGAATCTCATTGCTGAAGAATGGATTTTTAAGTTTAGGGTTTGTTGTTTTTTGTTTTCTTTGGTTGGTCATGAGTTTGAACTCAGGGCCTGGGCTTTTGTGCTCCAGACTAGTGCTCTACCACATTGACCCACAGCGTCACTCCTAGTACCCTAGTGGTGATTTGGAGATAAGAGTCTCGGGGACTTTCCTGCTGGGGCTGGCCTGGAACCTGGTCTTCAGATCTCGGCCTCCTGCTGACTGCTCATGGCATGCTCACCGACACCTGGCTTAGGCATATGTATTTTTATTGTAAAACTACTGTAGAGAGGGTTACAGTTACATGAGGAAGGTACTGAGTGCATTTCCTATCGAGCATTGTTACCTCTCCTTTGTTTTTCCCCTACCATTCCTTCCCTCCCCACCTCCCCAAATCCCCCTCCCTGCAAAGTTGTAAAGTTCGTTTTCCACATAGTGTCTTGTGTATCTCATTGTTACAATGGGTCAACCTGGATCCTTATTTCAGCATTTTGTTATTTCCCTTCCCCTCCCTAAATTAGAAGGAGGTTTATGTTTTTTAATAGCTTCATTGTTCAGATATCAGCCTGTTCATCCATAACTCATTTTTCACACATTACTGACTTTGGTATGAATGAACTTAACTGAGTTCCTTCAGGTCCCAACTCCTGAGAGAGTTGGGGGCCAGAACTGTGAAGTCTGTGTGTCCTTTTCCTTGTTTTGGTATTGAAACCTTCTGGAAAAATACAATCCAGTCACTCACAATGTATTTTTTGGGAAAAGCAAAGCAAAGTAAAACAAAACAAAAAACTCCACAAAAGACATGACTTTGAAATGTTAGTGCAAGTGAGGACAGATGTACTTTAAAGGTGCCAGGTACCGATGCCAGACCCCAGAATCCTGAGATTGGCCCAAGGTGTTTGTGCACATCAATCCCAGACCTGGCTCAGTTAGTAAGGCCCCTTCACAACCTCACACTACAGGAATGAAGAGAAACACTCCTATAATGCCTGGTGTTCGCCATGCTTTTCTAGCATACCACTTTGCCTTTATTTCCATCCAGTGCGAGCATGAGGACCCCAGTGGCCCCTGGTCGCATACTTTATACCCAAGGCAAGAAACCATTATCAGTGAGGGTTTCGGCCTTCAACGGCAGGGTGGTTAGTAAGAGTCACCGAACCCTGACTGTAGCTTAGCTGCTCCAAGTGCATGTAGATATGCATAGGAGGGCCAGGGCTGTAAGCCCAGAGGGGGAAGAGCTCCCCTGCATCTCCACCCTCAACCCTGCCGCAGACCCCACATTCAACCCAGCATCTGCACTCAGGGGGCTGCACCTGTGTGGCAAAAATGAGAAAAATTGTTTTTTCACCCACAAATGATATTCCTTTCGAAGGTGTAGTTCCTTTGTCATGTTTCAGAGCCATGTCTAACCCTGAGAGCTCAGGATTCATGGACAGAGCTGATGTGAGAACTCAGGGTTCAGGGGAGACAGAGCTGAGAATTCAGGGATGACTTTGCTCCGTCCACGCTGACCCTATAAGGACACAACGCCGTCAGGTCACAAGCAGCCTGTGGCACAAGGCAGACGCACTGCTTATCAGTGGACGAACAGAGCTCAGAAAACATTCATGATGTAAATGTCTATTTGGCTTTTATTAGCTCCATCAATACATTTAGACATTGTAGCAAACACTTGGAGCCATGATCAATGAGATTGCCATCTTGATTAATCAGAGACAAGCCACAAATAGCAAGAGCACTGAGAGAAAGAGATGTGAGCAGCAAAACTCTCCAGCAAAGGTTCCGGCGGCTCCGACCCTCTGCCTGGCCACTGGAGGACCTTGGCAGATGAGAACCCTTGCCAGCACACCAGGAAGGCCTGGAAAGGCACTAGGGCAGTCCCGGCCCTCCCCTGACATGCAAGGAAGGTGGCCAGAGGGGAGCTTCGCCTCGTTGTTCGTCTGTGTGTGGTCTGGAGGGGGTGTTCCTCCTCACACAGGCTCTCATGGATGCAGGAGCTCCAGCTGGAAACCCACCTGTCTGAGGAATTGAGAGCAGTAGAGGAGGGAGCTGTCCAAGCAGGGTGAGGGAAGTGGACAGCATGAAATGATGCGTGAAACCCAAAGTTCAAAGCTTGGGCAAGCCCCGAGGCCTCCGAGGAGGCTCCCTGCACTGCACTAAAGACAGGACGGACATGCACCAGGCCCTGGACACACTGAGAGCAGAACCAGGAACATTCCTTGTCAGCTGGGCTGAGTGCTGGGCATTAACACAGGAAGAGATGAGAAGCGAGCAGCCGCTGCTTTCCTGAGCCAGGTGGAGTAGGGAGGCCGTGCCCTGGCCTATCATGGGGACTGAGTCATCCTGGAGGGTGTGCTCTGGAGACGGAACCAGGTCAGGACAGCTCAGGCCGGGTGCAGACGCTCAGGTGAGCTCCTGATGCCAGGCTGGGTTCCCCAAGGAGGAAAGGGAACAGAGATGAGCCCAGCAAAGCAGGTGGCACGGTGGCCAGAGGTCCTGCTTCAAGGAGGAGACGGTCAGTGGGAAGGACAGGGAGATTCTGCCGAGGAGGTAGGGCAGGTCCCAGACAAGGGCTTGGGCAGGGCTGCAGCAGCAAAGGACCTGAAGGGATGGCATCAAAGCCTCCTCCTCACCTGACTGACGCGCCCTCAGTCGGCCTCCTGGAACGGCCACTGCCCCTGGGTGAGTCCAGACCAGACACGATGCGGAGAGCTCCCCTATTCCCGGTGAGGATGCTCAGAGCATCGGCTTCCTCCGCTGGGGTGGAGGGAGGCTGGCTCTCGGAAGTGAGGCCGGCTTTTCTGACACACGCTGTGAGGTCATAACCTGAAATTCTGGTACAGAAATGTGGATGGATTTTGTCATCTGTTTCAGACTGTTTTACTTCTTCATTTTCGGTGGTACTAGGAACTAAACCCAATATTCCATCACTTGAGCCATGAGCCCAGACCTCGGCTTTTTCAGTTTGTTTTTCTGATAGGGTTTTGTCTGGTAGCTGAGATTGCAAGCATGTACCACTACTCTTGGCTTGTTTTTGAGATACTCTTGCTAACTCTTTTCCAGGTGATCTTCAAACACGTGTCCACTGTCTCCCCCTTACTGGGTAGCTGGAGTTGTGCATGGCATCTACCACAATGCTGAGCTAATTCCAAATCATCACAAATACAAAACCAACCATTTCACTGCTGGTGTCTCTCACAGCCTGGTCGCCCTGGCCGTCTGCAGCTCCACAGAGGAGGGGTGGGCACACCCCCCCGGCCTTTCCTGCTGCCCCCAGGCCTTTCCTGCCGCCACCGGCTGTGCCCCTCAGATCGAGGCTCAGAGAGGTCGTCTAACGCACTGGGCCACCTGAACACACGAGGGTTCGTCAGAGCTGGAGGGGCGCAGCTAGCCCTCGTGAAGCCTTCTGAAAAGCTCTGGGACCTAAGTCCTAAAAATTCTCCCCACACTCCCTGGCCCAGGAGGGGGCAGGAGCCAGACGTCTAAAGTCTGTTTCTTTATATTCCACCTGCAGTAATGTGGCTTGAGGGGTCGGGTGCTGGCCAACGCCCCAATATCACCTAAACGAACGAGTTAGTGATATAGTGAGAGAAAGCAGTGAAGGCTTGGGGAGGGGTGTGAGGCAGGGTGCACAGAGTGGGTGTGAGGCACACAGAGCGGGTGTGAGGCGGGTGTGAGGCCAAGTGCACAGAGGTGGGTGTGAGGCGCACAGAGGTGGGTGTGAGGCGCACAGAGCGGGTGTGAAGAGCACAGAGACAGGTGTGAGGCGCACAGAGCAGGTGTGAGGCGCACAGAGCGGGTGTGAGGAGCACAGAGTGGGTGTGAGGCGCACAGAGCGGGTGTGAAGAGCACAGAGGCAGGTGTGAGGCGCACAGAGCAGGTGTGAGGCGGGTGTGAGGCGCACAGAGTGGGTGTGAGGCGCACAGAGCGGGTGTGAGGCGCACAGAGCAGGTGTGAGGCGGACAGAGCGGGTGTGAGGCGCACAGAGTGGGTGTGAGGCGCACAGAGTGGGTGTGAGGCGCACAGAGTGGGTGTGAGGCGCACAGAGCGGGTGTGAAGAGCACAGAGGCAGGTGTGAGGCGCACAGAGCAGGTGTGAGGCGGGTGTGAGGAGCACAGAGCAGGTGTGAGGAGCACAGAGCGGGTGTGAGGCGGGTGTGAGGAGCACAGAGCAGGTGTGAGGAGCACAGAGGCAGGTGTGAGGCGCACAGAGCAGGTGTGAGGCGGGTGTGAGGAGCACAGAGCAGGTGTGAGGAGCACAGAGCGGGTGTGAGGCGGGTGTGAGGAGCACAGAGCAGGTGTGAGGAGCACAGAGCGGGTGTGAGGAGCACAGAGCGGGTGTGAGGAGCACAGAGGCAGGTGTGAGGGGCACAGAGCGGGTGTGAGGGGCACAGAGCGGGTGTGAGGAGCACAGAGCGGGTGTGAGGCGCACAGAGGCAGGTGTGAGGGGCACAGAGGCAGGTGTGAGGCGCACAGAGCGGGTGTGAGGGGCACAGAGCGGGTGTGAGGAGCACAGAGCGGGTGTGAGGCGGGTGTGAGGAGCACAGAGCAGGTGTGAGGAGCACAGAGCGGGTGTGAGGCGGGTGTGAGGGGCACAGAGCGGGTGTGAGGAGCACAGAGCGGGTGTGAGGAGCACAGAGCGGGTGTGAGGCGGGTGTGAGGCGCACAGAGCGGGTGTGAGGTGGGTGTGAGGGGCACAGAGCGGGTGTGAGGGGCACAGAGCGGGTGTGAGGAGCACAGAGCGGGTGTGAGGCACACAGAGCGGGTGTGAGGAGCACAGAGCGGGTGTGAGGGGCACAGAGCGGGTGTGAGGCGCACAGAGCAGGTGTGAGGCACACAGAGCGGGTGTGAGGTGCACAGAGCGGGTGTGAGGCGCACAGAGCAGGTGTGAGGCGCACAGAGCAGGTGTGAGGAGCACAGAGCGGGTGTGAGGAGCACAGAGCGGGTGTGAGGGGCACAGAGCGGGTGTGAGGAGCACAGAGCGGGTGTGAGGAGCACAGAGCGGGTGTGAGGAGCACAGAGCGGGTGTGAGGTGGGTGTGAGGCGCACAGAGCGGGTGTGAGTCGGGTGTGAGGCTCACAGAGCGGGTGTGAGTCGGGTGTGAGGCGCACAGAGCGGGTGTGAGGAGCACAGAGCGGGTGTGAGGCGGGTGTGAGGAGCACAGAGCGGGTGTGAGTCGGGTGTGAGGGGCACAGAGCGGGTGTGAGGAGCACAGAGCTGGTGTGAGGTGCACAGAGCGGGTGAGAGGCGGGTGTGAGGAGCACAGAGCGGGTGTGAGGCGGGTGTGAGGCACACAGAGAGGGTGTGAGGCGGGTGTGAGTCGGGTGTGAGGCGGGTGTGAGGCGCACAGAGCGGGTGTGAGGCGGGTGTGAGGCGCACAGAGCGGGTGTGAGGCAGGTGTGAGGCAGGTGTGAGGCGGGTGTGAGGCGGGTGTGAGGAGCACAGAGCGGGTGTGAGGAGCACAGAGCGGGTGTGAGGAGCACAGAGGCAGGTGTGAGGAGCACAGAGCGGGTGTGAGGAGCACAGAGCGGGTGTGAGGAGCACAGAGCGGGTGTGAGGGGCACAGAGCGGGTGTGAGGAGCACAGAGCGGGTGTGAGGGGCACAGAGCGGGTGTGAGGAGCACAGAGCGGGTGTGAGACACACAGAGCGGGTGTGAGGAGCACAGAGCGGGTGTGAGGGGCACAGAGCGGGTGTGAGGGGCACAGAGCGGGTGTGAGGGGCACAGAGCGGGTGTGAGGCGCACAGAGCGGGTGTGAGGCGCACAGAGGCAGGTGTGAGGGGCACAGAGCGGGTGTGAGGAGCACAGAGCGGGTGTGAGGCGCACAGAGGCAGGTGTGAGGGGCACAGAGGCAGGTGTGAGGCGCAAGAGCGGGTGTGAAGAGTGAGGAGCACAGAGGCAGGTGTGAGGGGCACAGAGCGGGTGTGAGGCGCACAGAGGCAGGTGTGAGGGGCACAGAGGCAGGTGTGAGGCGCACAGAGCGGGTGTGAGGGGCACAGAGCGGGTGTGAGGAGCACAGAGCAGGTGTGAGGAGCACAGAGCAGGTGTGAGGAGCACAGAGCGGGTGTGAGGCGCACAGAGCGGGTGTGAGGAGCACAGAGGCAGGTGTGAGGCGCACAGAGCGGGTGTGAGGAGCACAGAGCGGTTGTGAGGGGCACAGAGCGGGTGTGAGGGGCACAGAGCGGGTGTGAGGGGCACAGAGCAGGTGTGAGGCGCACAGAGCAGGTGTGAGGCGCACAGAGCAGGTGTGAGGTGGGTGTGAGGGGCACAGAGCGGGTGTGAGGAGCACCGAGCGGGTGTGAGGAGCACAGAGCGGGTGTGAGGGGCACAGAGCAGGTGTGAGGAGCACAGAGCGGGTGTGAGGAGCACAGAGCGGGTGTGAGGCGCACAGAGCGGGTGTGAGGAGCACAGAGGCAGGTGTGAGGAGCACACAGGCAGGTGTGAGGAGCACAGAGCGGGTGTGAGGCGCACAGAGGCAGGTGTGAGGGGCACAGAGGCAGGTGTGAGGAGCACACAGGCAGGTGTGAGGGGCACAGAGCGGGTGTGAGGAGCACAGAGCGGGTGTGAGGGGCACAGAGCGGGTGTGAGGAGCACAGAGCGGGTGTGAGGGGCACAGAACGGGTGTGAGGAGCACAGAGCCGGTGTGAGGAGCACAGAGCAGGTGTGAGGGGCACAGAGCGGGTGTGAGGGGCACAGAGCGGGTGTGAGGGGCACAGAGCGGGTGTGAGGAGCACAGAGCGGGTGTGAGGGGCACAGAACGGGTGTGAGGAGCACAGAGCGGGTGTGAGGGGCACAGAACGGGTGTGAGGGGCACAGAGCGGGTGTGAGGAGCACAGAGCGGGTGTGAGGCGGGTGTGAGGCGCACAGAGCGGGTGTGAGGAGCACAGAGCGGGTGTGAGGAGCACAGAGCAGGTGTGAGGCGCACAGAGCGGGTGTGAGG
>NW_012267485.1:200146-225679 GCF_000151885.1 Dipodomys ordii | reverse complement strand
TGAAGGGCTCTCTTTTTTTTCAAAGTTCTCCATCCATCCATGAAGATGGAGCTCTCCTGACTCAGTCACGTTCCTTAGGTCTGTCCCTCTCTCTCTCTCTCTCCTCTCTCCCTTCCTCACTGTCTTCTCTTTCATCCTCTCCCTCACTCCTTCCTCTCTCCCTCTGTCTCTCTGTTTGTCTTCGTTTCTGTCTGTTTCTATGTCTTTCTGTCTCTCTCTCTCTCTCGTGTGTGTGTGTGTGTGTGTGTGTGATTGTAGGGGCACGGCGCATTCAGTTATGAATAACCACAGCCAGCACTCGATGGAATGGCTGTCACTGTTTTCTTGACCGCACCCGCTGCTGCGTTACAGTTAAAGGTCTGCTGTGAAGTAGTGGCTGTGGTCATGCATCACGTGACTGCGTCGCGTGTCTCTGTGCTGTTAGTACAAGGACGGGACCTGTCATTCAAGATGGAATGTCCTGAGAAATGTCCCATCTTGAGTGACAAGTAGCTGAATTTAAGAAGCCAAGACGATGCTTTGATGTAGTGAATGTCAGCGACTTCTGGGTCCCTGGATACTCAGTCAGAAGTTAAGTGTTGTTAGAATACCATGAAGTCCTGTCAGAGCAATGCAAGTGTTAATGATGACCCTTTAATGTTTATTCTTGCTCTGGTTTTAGAGGCTGGGCTGATTTGAATCTCTACATGACAGCAGTTAGACCCTTCTCCAGGAGGCTGGCTGACCGACTAGAGCACCACCCCCAAGCGCCAGCCTGGCCACTGGCCAGTCCCAGCTGCTCGGAGCAGCTCAGGTGTCCTGAGGAAGCCTGGCTTTAGCTCCTGAAGACACGGCTCCAGCGAACAGTTTTGGCTCCTGGAGACACGGCTCCAGCGAACAGCTTGCCCGGGACTCCTTGCCACCAGAACCTAAGTGAATTCCAGATGACCCTGAGATGAATACATTTGAAAGAACTGCCCCTGAATCATGGATGATACTGGTTGGAGCTCAAATCCTCTAGGACAGCGCAACTCCATGGTGTGACAGTGTTCAATGTTCCACACGGCCCTGGGCTCGGTGAGGCAGCAGATGGCCCCAGAGTGTGGCATGCCCAGAGAAGGTGCTCGCTCTACCTCTCAGAGCTTGCGCTCGGCTCTCCGAGCTTGTGCTCGGGTCATGGGGAGGAAGCGATCTGACACAGGGCTGTCCAGGAATGGGAAAGGAGGAGACTGCTCCATGCTCACCTGGAGCGACACTTTAGGAAGAATGTTTCTCTCCTAGCAGGAATGGCGCCGGCAGGCCCTCTAGAGAGCTGCTGCTGGCTGTAAAGACACACCAAAACAAACAGGAAACAGAACAGAGACATTCCTGAAACGAACAGACACCCACAAACCTTTTTCCACGAAAACTAACCAGGTAAAAGTTCTCTTTGTACCTCCTGACGGCGTCCTTTGTGATCCGGCTCTAACGTGTTCACGCTCACGCTGCCTCTGAACCATGAACAAACACCGTGGCTGTCTCTCGAAGGACACCCGAACTCTTCACCGTCTAGATGCGCCAGGCTGTGACTTGCTCCCCATCTAGCCAACATGAAAGAACTCTTTGTCTTCCTCTCATAAACTGCCAGGTGTTTGCTTCCTTCATTACGTATCTAACCATGTCTATCATCCTTTTTGCCGTTCAGAATCCAAGTTCTGACTCAGATGCCTTTCGGCTGTAGTTGCTTCCTGGGAAATGCTTCCATGCTTAGATGTCTAATGTTATGAGCAAAGTCCTTTCCTTAGAGATATGAATTGTGATTAGGATGTTTGCTTTAATTATAGGCTTTAGAACCAAGAGAATAAAGTTTTTGTTAAGGAATGTTTTCCCCTACGTTGATCAGCAATCTCCATCTCAGTTGGTTTCCTGTGATGCTGTTTTGTGGTATGGTATTTCTTACAGATGGACAATGGAAGCATTTTGTAAGAGCAGGTACAGTTGGTCCAGGCTCTTACACACAGAGAGACCCAAGGCAGAGACTCTTAGGAGAGAACTAATACTAAGTGCATCCAATTATATAAAAAGTAATGCTTATTAAAATGAAAACAAGAGGATTTTCCTTTGTTGTGGTTTTATTTCCTTTTTATTTTGTCTCATTTGTTCATTTGTCTGTCTTTGGGAAGTTAAGGTGGGCACAGAAATGGAGGGACAAAGGATGTCTAGTGGTACTCACTAGACACTGTTGAAAATGAGCTCACACTCGTGGGTGGGAATAACTGGGAGAGAGCGAGGGAAGGAATGACCGTGTCCAAAAGAAATGTGCTCTTTGCCTGACATGTGTAACTGTTACCCCTCCGTACATCACCTTTGCAATCACAATAAAACACTTCATGAAAGGGGAAAAAAGAATTGCTACAGAAAGACCAAAGACACCATGTTTGGGATGGATTACTTGACATAGGTGATTCTGAGATTCTTGAACAGCCTCCCTAGGATCTATTCTGAACATTAATTAATATTTTTCACACAGATATCTATTCTGCTCAATGTATTTTAAGACTTGATTTAATTATAAACTCCAACAAGCCAAATTGTATGTTTTTCACATTGTTAAGGACCACACACTCACTAAAGCCCTAGGAAGAATCCGTTTATTGTGGATCCTATCCAATGTTATGAAGTACAGTTTTGAAAGATGAGTTTAGGTTTATTAGTGCTGTGCTGGATGAGATTTCATTAAGCGAGAAGAGTTTTCAGTTTTCTCAGACCAAGAAACTTTTATTAGGCTAAATTATTTTTAGGTAAATCTATGGAATCTCTCCAATATACTGTATGTCCAACAATCTTCGCATTCTGGAATGGTTTTCCTTTTAGAACTGTCCTTTTGTTTCTCACTCTCATTCAGAGCCGAAGCGCATCATGGTTTCCCAGGGGGTGAAGGCCGGGGCACTCTGGCTGTGACTATAGTTCTGCACAAGCCTCTTGGAGGGAAGGTTCTCAGTACGGTCTCTCCTCTTTCTCTGATAGAGCCGTGGTAGGTGCTGGGTATCTGTGGCCCTGGAGGCAAAGCCCCGTTGCGTGGAACGGATTTGTGCTCATGGAGTCAACCTTCTGACAAACTACATAGTTGCTTACGCAGCAAGAAGCTGTGAGACATTTCTCAGTGGATGAAGTTCAGTTTTCTGTATTTGCATTCAGCAGTTCCTTCCTTTCTTCGTTTGAGAAACTGACTTCATGCTGACCACAGGGTAACCAGCTAACCTCGTTTCTCAGACCATCAGCCTCACCGTCCAGTTCACAACACACGTCTCTTAGGCTTCCAACAAGGGGGTGTTCATGGCTTAAACCTTTTGTGTAATGCACAAAAAGCCTCCATATCCCCGTACAGATCTCCTGAGCCATAAACTCCCTCAGGAAAGGATTCTTGTTCAAAAGAGACTGGCTTGTTTTCAAGCTTATGAAAGCCAGCCAGAGGGCTTAGGCTAAGTTTAGACAACTAAAAATAAAGTGAAAACTTGGATTTAAAGATTATTATTATTTGCAAATCCATCTTTGAAATGTACTTATATAGTGGTGCAAAATCAGATTAATAAGATTTCATTGTTAGTATGGAAATAAGTATGTTTTTGGCTTCAGTAAAATCAAGAACTTCTGCAATGCTTTTTTTTCTCTTAAAAACCAAATGTGCAGAAATCCATTGGAGAAATAAAACACATGATTGTGAACGTTACCCACTGTCTTCAATATGCTTGTTATTTTATCCTTGTAAATTATTTTAGCTGAAAAATTGGATCTATTATCATCCTTATTATGCATTTTCAGATATATACTTTTATGAGTGTGTATTTCTTTTGTAGGTATGAATTTATCTATTACTATTTGATTTCTTTTAAATAATGTAACTTTAAAATGTATATGATGTATATAAGTGTACCTGTACACACACACAATAGCAACTCCAGTCTCATGCTTGTACTTTCACAAAGAAAATATGCTGCTTTTTGTGGCAGTTTGGAAAACCGTGATGCAGCTATTCCCTGTCCCTGTGAAAACCACACATGTGAATTTTCTGACTTTCTCTGTTCTCAGAGCTTTATGACAACAATGGCAGCAATCATACAAAGTGGGTTCACATAAGAACATTTAAGTTTGTTCTCAGAGGCAGGATCTGCAAGCATCCTCAGGGGTAGAGGCTGCAATGATCCCAGACACTTTTCATGTACCACAGCTACAGAATCCAGGTGAGACAAAAAGATCCCAGCGAGTAGAGAAACAGGAGAGGATGTACAGAGGGTGCAGAGAGGGTAGCTCCACAACCCCCACCGAAACCTAACTCCGTCACAGGCAGCACAGCCTGGGGAGCGAGTGGGCTCACATGTGGTGTCCAGCTCAGGGAACTGCAGTGCTGTCAGTCTGGCTGTGCTGTGTGTCCAGCTCAGGGAACTGCAGTGCTGTCAGTCTGGCTGTGCTGTGTGTCCAGCCTCAGCCACACCTCAGGGAATTTCGGAACTCACCAAGTTTGTAGGCAATCAGAGGGGAGATCTTATGTGTCTCCCCTCCCTCAGCAGTGTATCTAAGCAAGGAGATGAAATTGTTTATTAACTTGGCCATGATAAATATTTTACAGTACATTTTAAGTATATTTTTTCAGTCACACTACAATAAATCTGATGCTGTTTTACATCAAGGAGTTAACCATGAGCATAGGTAGGAGTATACTTAAAATAGGATGAACAAACGACTAAGAGTCCCAGAATTCCATTGGTGTTAACTACTCATTTTCAGGAGGGTATTGCATTGAGCTCCGGTTTCAGTGAACTGGTGCCTGGAGTCTAATAATGCTCAGCATTTGTCTTGGGATGTTCAGACTTGGTCTTGGACACTTAGCCCTGGTCCTAGATGCCGACCCCTGCTCCAGGACATTCATCTCTGCCCCTGGATGCTCAACCCTGGCCTTGGACACTTGTAGGGGTCTTGGTCACAGATGCTCTGATCAACAGGAAGAGCTAATTTTGAAGCTCCATACATTTTTTCTTGCCACAAAAGCTTCCCTTGCTCTCGTCTGGAATTCCGAGGATAGAATCATCTCCACTGAAACCAATTTCTGTTTGCGAAGTTTGGTCAGTTCTTTGACACACTCTTGAAACCTCCGTGGTTGGATGATTGTCTGTGCTGAGAGGCTGATGGTGACAAGGAGCGCTGTACCTTGCCACTTTCCTGTGCTGCTATGTGCCTGTTGTGTTCTCTTCGGGGAAGTTGAGTGATTGGGTCCAATTGCAGTGTGGGGAAAAGGTAGGTATTTTGCATTATTATTGTTGTTGTTATTGTTGTTGTTCAACAGACAAACAGCATAGCCTGGTGAGCTAACCCTAATGCAGAAACAGTCTGTTTGTGTTGTACATAGCCAACCTTACAGCTGGACTGCATGGAAATTTCACTGTTCAGAGCTCTGCATGTCTTTCTCATGTGTTCTTGAGACTGGTTTCATTATGGATTTAGCCAAGACTTCTTTCAGCTTCTGTGTAATTGAGATTGGTTTCCAACTCAAAACCTTCCTGCTACCTCTTTCTGAGCTCTGGGCGGATAGGTGTGCACCACCAAACTTAGCCACTGCCACACTTTCTTGGCACAAGAGGGACAGAGAGTGCAAGATCTTGCAAAGATCAAAATGCACAGTGAAACCCACAGACTCTATCCATGTGTGGGCACTGGCTCACGAGTACCATATGACACATGCATGCCTGACTCACACACATCATATGACATACGTGTTAATGCCTGACCCATGAACGTTCTATGAGCAATTTTGAAGACTTTTATCAGTGGTTAATGATACACACATAACTTAGAAGAAAATAACTTCTGGCCATTTGTTTGGTGTCCCTTGGTGTCTTTCTTGACTTTCACCTTGCTCTTATTTAGGGGACATGGGACAATTCCAGACATAGAGCTCTCAGAAGTGCCCTGCTGTAGAACAGGTGAGAGAGTAGGCCTCTGAAACCTTGAGGGTTCTTTAGTTAATTCACTCAGGACGAAAAGGGCAGGAGAAAAGGCAATTCCTCCCGTAAACCAGGCTTTGTTTTTCCTATCAGAGACCAGGGCTCAGAAATACCAGTGAAAACCTTGTGGCTGCATAACTAGGAAGAGACGTATCAAGTAAAACACATCCATGGTGAGAACTGTGCAAGATACTGTCTTTCCCAGCTGCTGAGAGTCCACCCTGGCCCCACAGAAAGGATGTATATAAGCAACATTGAAGGAAATCCGAAGTCACGGTGCCATCGAACAAAGCCCCAAAGAACTTGCTCTTGTGGTGGTTAGCTTTTACAGGCAGGGGCACACCACGGTTGACTTGACTCTGTAGAGTCAAGGCCAAGGACGCGTGCATGGCCTGCACGGGGCGGGGCACGGGGCGGACACGGCTCTCAGGGTGGGTGCGTGGGCCAACAACCCGGGACGAAGGCACCGACAGCACAGCACTCTGAAATGTGCCGAGTGCCGTCACAAGCGTCCCGCTCTTCGGGACTCCCCTTTCTTTGAGAGGAGAGACGGTGGTCTCCTTTTCTTTTTCCTCCTGTGTGAGATGTTGCCCGAGAGCCAGCTCCAGCCACCACACAGACTGATACATGTGACTGCAATCAGAATTCACGAATTCTGGTTTATAAGCTGTTAAATGACTTGTTCTGACACACTTGCACACACTCATAAAGGCAATTTAACTGTAGTCTTCTGCCAATAAAATCTACTTTGTGCCAGTGAGATGCATACTTCTGGCAGACTTACAGAGGATGAGAGTCAGCACTTATTTTTCATGCGATGGCTAGCAAGAAGCTTCCACCCAGATTCCATTTGCCTGTAGACTTTTTTTTAACCTCGTAGAAGTTTCATGACTTGACAAGGAAAATAACTGCGAGCGGGCGCCTCGCTTTCTGGGTAGATGTGCTCTGAGTGTCGGGGATTTTTCCAGACCTGGTGTAAGTCCTTATGGGAGAGGGCCTTCCATGCTGCTCTCTGCCTGGTCCCACAGGGCTGGTGGCAGCCCTGCTGGGTGCACTGAGTCACACAAGTTCCTCACACAGCAGATGGAGAAGGCAGGCCACTGAGAGGTCAGGGTGAGACCCTGCGTCCAGTGCAAGCGGGTCTTGGCCAGGTGAGGACGGGGAAGCCCACACTCCATGCTAGGGACCAGGCTGTGGGCTCTGAAACTCACTGGCATGTACAATGAAGTTCTGCTTCTTTTCATCCTTCCTCTCACACATGGACTAATAGGGATTTCAAGGTGCAGAATGTGGCAGGAATTGTCCCAGATGATTACAATACAGGAAAATATTTGGATTTACCATTTAAATGCAGTACATAGAGCCAATAACGGAGCATGCAATTGTGGTTCTAGGTGTTGGTGAGCACCATATCTTGGCACATGGTGAAGAGGCTAGACCTCACCAGTCAGATGGGTCTTCTTTTTTACCCGCGAGGGCACACCCACTTGAAGGAGAGATCTCAGAGCATGTCTGTCCAGTAACTGACTTCTTGGAGCTTCTTTTAGAAAAAAAATGGATTCCTTTTTTCATGTCATCACAATAAGACAAATTTTGCATTCAGATGATCAGTCAGGAGAGATTGAGGGAGAGAAGGCCATATTAGTCCAAAGAAATTCTCAGAGGAAACAGTTGGGAACCTGCCCTCCTTCCTCCCTGCCCTACCCCGAGCTGTCTTTGAGCACAGAATAGCTAGAAGGTCTTAAAGCCATTCTGGAGGAAATATTTGTGAAGTATTTGGTCTACTGGTATATTTGGGAGCTTTTTCTTTGGTGGCACTAGGGTTTGGACTCAAGGCCTTATGCCCTAAGTGAAGCAAACAATCGAACACTTGAGCCATGTACCTATGCTGTGGCTTTAGCTTTCATAGACTCCTATGGCTTTATTCAGACTGTCTTCAGAGGAGTTAGGATTACAGTGTGGGCCACAAAGGCCAAGGATGGTTTTTTAAATCCATTTTTCTTGTGTAAGAATGCATAGAAGCCCAATGCCTCTAACAGAAGAAAATACAGAATCTGAAGTGAATGTAAAAGTAGGGTGAGGTTCTACTTCGCCAAACATCTTCAAGTAGTGTAGCAGCTTACAAGGATGGGGTGTTTTGAGGCATCGTCCATTTTCTGTTCCTGTAACAGCACCACAGGCCGGGAAGGTTTTAAACAATTGGAATTTGTTTGCAGTTCTGGAGGCCAGCAAGTCCAACCGCAGGGCAAGGGCATCTTCACGGCTGGTGCTGCAGGGTGGCAGGCAGAGAGCTGGCTGGACAGAGAGAGGGTGGAGGAGCCTGTCCGGACCCCTTCAGTGCTGTGGCACTGGGGGCCTGGTCACCTGGTCACGCCCACGGGCATGCCTCTCATCATCCCATGACAACAATTTAGAGGAAAATCCTGTCTGCGGCTGGGGCTATGGCTGGGTAATGGCTTCTTTATCCCTCTCTGGCTGACAGAATACAAGCAGGTACGGTTAAATCCTGCTCCTCTTTCCTCTTAGTGATAGAAGTGTGGGCAGCTGGGTCACTGTACGCTTTGGTTTCCATATGCTGTATGCTGGTCAAGTCAGCTTTCTAACAAAACACCACTCCAGCACTTAACAGCACTTCCAAGAAGGGCTTCAGAACTTCCTGTCTCCCCTTTGCTGGTAGAAACACATAGTCACAACTCAACTCCTCCACATGCAAACATGCATTTGAACAAATCTGCTAGGAGTAATCCTCAACGTGATGAAGACACAGGCTCAACAGAGACTAGAAGGACACACAGAGGAGGAGTCACGGCCGGGGCAGCTCTGAGCACCTGACCCACACGTTCAGGTCCTCATCTATACAATACAGGTACGGAAGGAACTGGCTTTCCCGTGGAGTCTGTGGCCAACACTTAATTCAACTCAGATGAGCTAGGCACATTTTATAGTCATTTTAACCTTGGCTTGTCTGTGTGTTTCTCAGATGTTTCAGTACACAAAAATACAAAAAAGAGAAATAATTCTCGAATTATTATTATTAATTATTATTACTACTTGCTGAATGAAAGCAAGCATCTCCTAACACCAGCAGGTACCTCAGCCTACAGCTCCCCACAGCTGCCTGACACAACCCTACCACACGGTCCTGAGGAGACCAGGTCCCGAAACCTCCTGTTTGGGCTCTAGAAGACCAGCCCCCTAGGCCCTGCCTAGCAAGCCTTCTGCCTCTGCAGGGGCAGCACACACTGCACCAGAATTCCAGGCACCTGCTGATTCTGCGCTGTGGGCAAGTGGACAGTGGAACCTCCAAATGCTGTGGCTGCTAGAGGTCCTGTGCGTCCAAGGCCCCAGGCCCCAGGTTGTCCATGAAACCCACAAGGCACCAGCTTCTGCGTTTGCCCACACAGCTGACTGCACAGATCTTCCACATCAAAAGGGGGTTAGTGAAAACAATAGCACACATTTTTGTATGTACGTATGTAGTTTGTAAGTGCTCACAGGTGTACAGGTACACATGCAGGTGTCTGTGCAAATTCTTATTCATTCTCTATGCTGTGACTTTTTAAATACAGAATGTGTATTGTTTTAGCCAAAGGTGGAATCATGCCTCTTTGAATTTACGCTTCCCTCCAGCAATCTCATCTTCCCTGAGCAAATGGTGTTTCTTCCTGGCTAGGTAGAGAAAGGAGCACATATAAAGAAATTCAAAAGAGAAAAGCAATTGAATTTAAATAAAGTGAAATGACCAGTTTTCCACCAGAATTTCTTGCATTTATTCATGTTTGTTAGGAGTGGGGGTGCGATGGAGACAAGGGCACTCCTGTCCCATCTAGCATCGGGACAGAGAACAGAGCCATCTTTTTGTTTGGCAAGCGTGACATATGAATGAGTCTCAGGTTAGAATCTGAGTCTGTGGGGCAAGGGTGCCCTCACCCCATCAGGCTGGCATCCGCATCACCACCAACCGGGCTCAGCTCCTCTCCGTCCCTCTAGAGCGGTGAGAGGTGGCACTGTCCGAGAAGCGGACAGTGTGGGTGGTGCTTGCCCTAGTCTGTCCTCTTAGAGCAGTGTTGAGTGGTGTTCAATACAGGGTCCACAGAGACCTGCAAGGAAGGACCAGGAGCTGCTCCTGTGCACTAGTTGGTGGATCCTGCTGCTTGTTACCTGTGCATGACTGTGTTTAGCAAGTGCACACTGCATGTAACCACACCACACACACCTGTGCACATGCTCCATATGCTAAGCTATTTTCTGCCTAACTGAAATGCAGGCTCTGGGCCAGGAGCTAACGCTCCCTTGGCCAAGCAAGAAAGAGTGGTTCAGAGCTAGTCCTCCCTTCCCTGCTGGCCCCAGGAAGGTCAGGGCGGAACTTGTGACCTGGCACCTTCCTCCCGCCAGGGAGCCAGCCAGTCTCCCTGGTCTGTTGCCATGGAAATGGATGGGCAGGTTCTGGAGATCCAGCCTGACCAGCTCCCACAGAGACTCCACAGTCAGGCCCTAATTAGGCCTCATCTGGATGTCCCAAATGTCTCCAACATTTCCTCCTCTTTTTCTGATGTAATAAATACATTTGTTTCCTACAGAAGAGTTTCCGCCATGTCTCCTCAGGAATGTTGCCGATGTCGTTTCTTCAGATATGAGCGCAGCCCCTCCTGTCTTCAGAGGAGGGGTTCCAGGGTCCCCCAACGCTCAGTGTCCTCTCAGGAAGTGGGGTATTCGAATAGAACCCACAGAGCCTCACCTGTACTTTCAGTCATCTCTGATGGCTCACAGAACCACACCGTGGGGGAGCACAACTGTTTTCCAGTATTAGTGATGTGTGATTAGTTAAGTCTGAGGGTGCGGAACCCAGAACCACGGAAGGCTACTGTGTAAGCTGGCATTCACAACTTTCTCCTTTTACATTTGTATTCCTTCCTACTTCCCGTTCATTATTTTGGACGGTGCTTCAGTTATAATGAGCTGCTGGCAAATTTACCGACTTCTTCAGCATTTCCCCATCTTTTAGGGGTGGGGGATGTTCTATCTTTGAAAGCCAAGGTTGTTTTAATTTTCAGCAAGAACTTTGCTGATATTTTGTTCTTTCTTTTACAGTATTGAGTCCACCCCAGTGTTTTCTGTTTGGCATCCATTCGTGTGGTGTGCAGGTGTGTGTGTGTGTGTGTGTGTGGTTGTCAATGGCCCAGCTTGCAGTGCCAGGAAGGGCCTGGCTGGGTTCATCAGCAACTTCTAACCAGAGCTGGTCCAGTCCTCTCCCTGGTGTGGTTATATCCATTGCTTTGAGGAGAGAGACGAGCATGCATGGAACATCTATTTTGCAAATCTGTGATGTGGTGAAGAGCCATCGTCTAGGTGGCTTTGGCTGAGCAGCTCCGGCATCCAGCAGCAGTGGTAGGCTGAAGATGCCGTGGAGACAGAGCTGGGAGCTGGTTATGGAATTGGGGCTTTTTAGTCAACAGTGCATCTGGACCCTCTGGAGGAAGAAAACCCTATTTCTAGTAACATGTATGCCTGAAGCATCAATTATTTTCACTTCTAAAATCAGTTATGTTGCCATCACATTAAATCTGCTTTGAAATAGCAGTGACTGCCAACATGTGGGCCTTTGGTTAATCACTGTATTTTTATAAAAGAACATTTTTTAATTGATACATTATTCTTTTCCTTAAGTCATTATTGGTGTGCTATTCTGGCCCTGTCATGGGGTAGTTCTGCAAATAGTGTCTTTGGAAAGATAATAAATGCCATTTGAAAGGCATTGATGCTAATATCTTGGCTGTCCCAAAGCGGTGATGCTAATTAAACTAGAGGCTATAGAGTCATATGGCTCACAGCTGAATTTAATAAGTAAGGAATTATGAAAAATAGAAATTGAGCTTTTAACAGTTTTAATGTCAATAAGATTATTCATTTAAAAACCTTAAATATATTTTCTGTTTTCAGTGAAGAACTCCTTAATTGAGCAAGGGCACTACAGAGTGAATGCCTGTGTCCTGTGTGACTTCATTTGTTGAGACCCGTACCCAGTATGCTGAGGAAGATGAGGTAGAGTTTAGAAATTAATTCCTGTTGTTAGGTGTCTGGTTGTGGAGCTTAGAGCTGGGGTCTGGGGGTGAATGGGATTAGGTGGGATCATAGTCTTGTAAGAAGGAGAGAGTAGAAAAGACAGGCAAATGGACAGCTGCTGTCCTTCACCATGTCATATCCCACGCACGTGGGGGTTGTGCTAGCACATGCAGTACCTTGACTTTAAACCCCGAACCATGAGCAAAAATAAAACTCTTACAAGTAAAGGAGCACTGACCTGTGAGCAGCTGGGAGGACAGGGCTACAGACAGGCCCAGGAGCATGAGCTTCAGGATGGCCATGCTGAGACAGGCCTTTGGGCGGGAGGCCGGCCCAGGGCTGCTCTTCCTTGATGCCGGCCTTGATCTCCAGAGCTGCTCCTTGCTGTCTCGAATGCTGGATGTTTTGCACTCCTGTGGTCAGAAGGGCAGTAGGGTCCTGACTTGCCGGGAGCTGTACAGACGGTGATATTGTCAGAGCCATCTAGCTACCTTGAATCCCTCACCTGGGGAATGCGAGCTGGGGAGAAAGAACAGAAGTAAAAGCAAGAAGACTTTCAAAATGCGTGGAACTAAAAGCATCCTGCTTAGTTACTGGGGTTGAACCATAGCTGTGTGCACATTTGGTTAGTTACTGGAGTAGAACCATAGCTGTGTGCACATTTGGTTAGTTACTGGAGTAGAACCATAGCTGTGTGCACATTTGGTTAGTTATCGGGCTAAAACCATAGCTGTGGGCACATTTGGTTAGTTATTGGGCTAGAACCAGTTGTGCACAGTGTGTGCTGTGGTTACCATCTCCCCAGACCTCAGGGCTTTGCTTCCATCCGTCCTCCCTCATCTGCTCGACTGTCTTCTTGGTTTTTGGAACACAGTCTGTGGACTTCGTCTGAGGCAGCATTTTTTCATTTTTCAATCCCATCTATTTCTGCTTCAGATACCACCTAGTCTGAAAACTCCCATGCTCTCCAGGGACAGGTGAGCCATCAAAGGGCTGAGGGGCAGCTCCAGGGTCACATTTACAGCTGTTGTTGTGTGTCCTCCCAGGTGACCATCCTCCAAACCCATCTAAGGGCTGAGGGGCAGCTCCAGGGACAGGCGAGCCATCTAAGGGCTGAGGGGCAGCTCCAGGGACAGGTGAGCCATCTAAGGGCTGAGGGGCAGCTCCAGGGCCACATTTACAGCTGTTGTTGTGTGTCCTCCCAGGTGACCACCCTCCAAACCCATCTAACCTCCAGCTTTGGCCCAAGTCCCTGTCAGGGGGTGTCCCATCTTCCCTCTTAGTGTGGTCCTCCATGCTCTGGCTCCACACTGATTGCTGATCAGGGAAACTCTCTGGCTGGTGATCCCTACAGCTTGTCCAGAGTATGCAGAATCTAATGTGCTCAGCTTCACAAAGATCAGAGTATTAACTCTCTCCCTTTCAGCTCTGCACCAAAGTGTAAGAAAACTGTGAGTACACACACACACACACACACACACACACCTGCAAAGGGACACACACACATCCCACCAAGCTCAAAAAGCCAAACACCAGGCTACTTCCAATGAGTAATCTCTTTTCTACAAAAAGAACATTGCCTTGATTTCTAATACCACAGATTGATTTTTATCTTACATGAAATTATTCTTTTTTGTCTGGTTTCTCTGGCTTGACACCCTATTTGTGAGATTTATCTTTGTGGTCACACAGAGCTGTTCTTTCTTGTTGCTGAGTAATAGCTTGAAGAACATTTGTGTCACAATCTGTGAATCCTATTGTTGAGGGACATTTGTGCTGGTCCCAGTTTTAGGTGGAGTTGGATTATGCTCTGGCTAATACCTTGTCTGGGTATGGTGGTGCACAGTCAGGTTCATGCTGGTGCTGGGGCAGGTTTGCAGCTGGGGGGGGTGTCACACCCACACTGGCTTTTCGGGAATGCTGAGCTGTTTCTAGTGTGATGTGTTTGGTAATGAGCATTTTTCCACGTTCTGTGACGCAGCTTCCTCTCTTATTACCTGGGAGTATTCTGCAGTGTTTTGTATGGTTGTTTTCTTTCTATTTTTAATTAAATTAAAAATTTTGACTTTGTGTTCGAAGTAAAAAACTTGCTAAATTCAAAAAGTTTATGGTTAAATTTTTTTTAAAAAATTTGGATTTTTAACACACATACTCAGTAACATATAGGCAATGCTCATTTATTTATTTATTTGTTTGTTTATTTATGTATTTTTATTTTTGTTGGTTGTGGCGCTTGAACTCTGGGCTTGGGCGCTATCCATGTGCTCTTCAGCTCAAGGCGAGCACTCTACCACTTGAGCCACAGTGCCACTTCTGGTTTTCTAGTGGTTTATTGGAGATAAGAGTCTCATGGAGTTTCCTGCCTGGGCTGGTTTGAACTCAGCCTCCTGAGTAGCTAGGATGACGGGTGTGAGCCACTGGTGCCCTGCAAACAATGCTCATTTATTTTACACCTGAACCATAAAACTTCTACTCCTTTTCCTAGCCTCTCTGAACTGTCTGAGTTCCAGGGACATTCTTGCTCCACGGGCCTCCCACTAGAAGCTTTCCACATTTAATTGATAAGGACAATACTCTAGAGGGTATTTTTATTATTGTACGCTGTATGCTGTTCTTGTTTACTGAAACAGTTTTGGTATTTATCATAAATGATTACTGAGCTAAGATATTTCTCCTCTTTCAACTGGGAAGATAGTGTATGTATCTGTGCAGTTTGGGAGTTATGGTGTGCTCTTCAGGGCAAACTTTGTGCCAAATGATAAACATAGTAACAAAAAGAGTCAAAAAGAACTTTTGTTGGGATGGCGCTTTTCAGGCTTCCTGCGATGTCAGGAGTGTGTGGCTCTCATCTTGGGAAGCAGTTGGGTCCTTCTGGGCAGAGACTCTGGGCCTGTCCTCTCTGGGCCATCTCGAAGACTCTCCACAGCTGCTCATTGTCTTAAAGACTCCTCTAAACTCTTCTGTTAGATGTTTTGTTTATTTTTAGTTTCACTTTTATACTTCCCTTTGGGTGAAAGAATCAGAACAACCAATCAGAATTTTCCTTTCTTTTTCTTTAGGAATAAATCCAAACACTGTAAAAGCCTCACATGTGTTTGCCGTTTCCTCTCCATTCTGGCTTGTTTGGGATGAGCACTACCCTTCATTCTTTGCTACAGGTATATTTTATTTGTATGAAGAAATGTAGAATTTCAGAGTACTCCATTGCATTCTTTGTAGACGATGACATCACTGGACTTGAGAAGAAAATTTCCTGTTGATAAAATAACATTTGAACAAGTACAATTTTAATCATAAATTTCCATAAGTACAACTTAACAGCCAAGTTATGTTTTGTTCAACTTAAAACACAATGAGTAATGTACTCAAATTTTAGGAATTTGCACCAGAGTACTGCTTATATTATTTTCTTTTCCTCCATGTATGTTTCTTTCCCACCAAGTATGAGTAGTGATGTCAAAATCACAAGTGTTTTTCAATGATAAATAACCAAAGGCTTTTCCAACTGACTAGCACAAACATTTCTTTTTTGTTTTTTTGGGGTCCGGTTGTGGGGCCTGAACTCTGGGCCTGGACGCTGTCCTCAGCTCTTCAGCTCAAGGCTAGCACTCTACCACTTGAGCCACAGCACCACTTCTGGCTTTTTCTTTTTTGCTTATGTGGTGCTGAGGAATTGAACCCAGGGCCTCATGCATGCAAGGCAAGGGCTCTACCACTGAGCCACCTTCCCAGCCCCTAACACAAATATTTTAAAATGTGGAATTCTGGAGTACTTTGCTTGGACCTCCGGTAGCATGACATACAGAGATTCCTCATTGACTTCTGAGTAGTTTCCCACCCCTCATCTCACTCACTGAATTATGTCTTCAAGAAAATTTCCTTGCTAATGCTTTTCTGTCACTGTGAGCCCACCATGTCATTACAAGTGCTTGTGATGACGTGTTTTCCTTCACAGTCACGGTTCCATCTGTTGGGCAGAGACGTCCAGGCCGAGTCACTGCTGCATCCTGCCCCTTCCTTCCTTCCTTCCTTCCTTCCTTCCTTCCTTCCTTCCTTCGGTGGTGATCTTTCTCTGAGTTGTCACATCATGAGACACACCCTGGGTAGGTAAGAATGCCACAGAGATTGAGCCCTCAGGGCAGAAATGCTGTCTTTTTCTCTGTAATTTCAGAGTTATTCTGTGATTTGTTAATTTCGGGAAAATAGTACAATTAAAGAAACAAGCCATTTTGCCAAATGTTTTAAAAGATGCAGAATGCAGTAGCAATCTTTAGATATTTTTGTGCCCAGAAATTAATGTGTGCTTCAAGATGACAAAATGTGTTGACTTCTTTTCAGTTTCTGAGTCAGAGCTGTCTAGCCCTGGGGTTCAGTGCGTTTCCTGCTTCTCCTGATGTCCTCAGTATTTCTGCTGAGGATCTAGTCATTTATTCTGTCACTAACCCACATGACCTTGTTTCTAAGTTTGTGGACATTTTCAACGTAACAATACAGTTTAAATTCAAACTACATTATATACTCAGGTGATCAAAAGCTTAAGGTACTGTTTCATCATTCATCTGATTAGTATGAACTAAGGGCTCAGTGTAGCTGGAGGCTGCAAGAGTTTCCATGTTCACGAGAAGGAAGGACAGGCATCCCATAAGGCATCCAAAGTGCACTGAGACCCAGGATGCATTAGAGCCCAGGGCAGAGCCGCAGCTCAGCATGGCGTGCATCCAGCATGGGCCGCGACGCCCAGGAAGGCAGCAGGCACGCTCAGGGAGCTGGTGTGTGTGCGGTCCTAGGTGGGGAGGTACCTTGTCAGTCTCATCTTTTTCTCCTTCTGAAAATTCTGTTTCCTCTTGAAGACACATCCCAGCATTCCCTCTGTAAACCCTGGAAGGACTGGTTGATCTGAGACTTACAGGCCAGTGTAACAGGAAGGACATGATAGATATGGCGGAATTGCTCCTGGGCTGGAGCCATGCCTGTTACTTTCTGTTTCTGTGCCCTTAACATTTAGAGGAGTGCACACTGGTGATTAGATGCATTTAAAGTTACCTGGTTAATGGAGTAAACCTGTGTTTGTGGAATGGTGCTGCGATAGCTCTTTCTCATCCCGGGAGGCAGTGTGTGGGAAGCGGGTGTGAATCTGAAAGGTGTCAAAGACCCTGGCCACAGTGCTCAGGGTTCTGGCTTTGCCATCTCTCACTGCAGGGCCTGGGCAGGGGGATCACTCTTCAAGCCTCAAGCATCCCCTAACGGTTGGTGTGGGAATGTCTGTCCCACAGAATTGCAGATGTGTGAGCTGTCCAGAGTGATCTGAAACATCACTGTCAGGTCTGATCTGTAGCAGGAGCCACCTCCATGGTGGCTCTAACAGCAATTGTGGGCTTACCGTTGTGATGGTGCTGACCTAAACCCAGTCCTGTTACAACGTAAGACCAGAGGCCAAGGCTGTGGGAAACCCCTCGGCCCCAGGTTCCCTGTCTGTGAAATGGGGACCAGCATCCCTCTTGGGAGTTTTACTCTAGATCAGATGAACTTCCATGTATGCTGATCTTGGCACCCAGGACTATGATAATGTCAGCTTTCCTTTTTATTCTGTGCTCGGAGGAATAATGTCATAAAAGGTCTAAGTGACAATTCAAGTATAGGAATAAAAATGTGTATGAGCTAATGTTTTGCTGCAAGGGTAAAAGCTAGATATATGTTACATGCCTGGACTAACGCAGTAAAGAGGTGAAGGCTGGACTCCTCCTGCTTTTTAATGGCAGAGGAGGTGAGAGCCGGCCCCGGACACCCTGTTTGTAATGGTGGACATGAAGGCCACAGTCTGGGACTCACAGTGGAGGAAGTGAAGGCGCCACCCACGACATCCTGTTTCTAAGCACACACAAACTGCCTGCACCTTGGGTTGGAGATGCAATTCTTGTTTGCTTTCGCACAGGTTGGGACGCAATTCCTGTGAAAACAACTTGTAATACCATAAGTGACTCTTTCCCATCAGGAAGATAATAGAGAGTGCAGGGACACATAATCTTTACAACTTTATAAGGTAGACTGAAGGGGTTCTAGTAGCCACCTGTATTTATTTATAGTCCTAAAATTCTTGGAATACTGGTAAAGGAATTTCCCAGACAATTCTCAGCAGTAAAGGAGGGCAGGAAGGAAGATGCTTTTGACCAAAAATGTAATTTCCTAGTTTATGTTGAAATTAAAGATAGAAAACAAGATGTAGGTGTCATCTGATGAATTCTGAAGGTGTAGATTGGCAATGACAAGTCCTGAGGGGTGGGCCAGGTCTACCTCAGCCACAGGGCATGGTCCACTCTGCTTGTCTTCCTGCCTGCCTCCAGATATTCAGGAGAACAGCAATTTCAGGGGCAGCTGAGGTCTCACTAGGAAACCTGGATTTCCCCCTGTCCATGCAAGTTGATCAGGAGCCTTGGCAAATGGTAGCCCTGGATTTGGGCATTTGGTGTTCTCTGTGGGTGGCTTGGTAAGGCTTCTGGGAAGACTCTTGACAGCGTTTCTGCTAATTTTGTTGACATTTGTTTTTTCAAGAGCATTCTGAAGCTGAATCAAAAGTCACAGCAATGGCATCATTGTTATGGCTTTGTACTTCTTTTTGAAAGGTTAAAGTTTGAGGCAGTGACCACCACTTGTTGCTTGCTTCTGTCTAGCAAAGCAACACATGGTGGTAATCAAAACACCTGGTTGATTGTGTACCTATATAAGACCTGCAAATCCTTAGCTCGGGGCTCACCTCCTAGGCTCCGCTGTGTCAGAGTGTAGGACGAGGCCTGAGCTCCAGCCCATTTAAATAAAACAGCTGTAGAGTCTGACTCTGCGACCTTGGCATAACATATTAGTGGGGGCTCATCCGGGATACCCCCCAAAGACCCCCGAGACCTCAGACTCCAAAGGTAAAACAGCGCTGTCTTTGTTAATTTGTCTTGTCCTGTCGTTTGTCTGTTTTACTTTCATTTTCGCTTGTGAGGAGGGCTGCTCCAATTTGTAAAGGGTTGTCAAAGCAGACATGCTTGCACAACAACCCTGGAGGAACTGGGAGACGTCCCAGATCCTCTTGTGGGGGGGGGTAACCCTGCCATGTGGGTCGGAGTTCCTTGGAACCCCAGCCGTGTGAATTGTGGGGTGAGGGTCGGTTCTGAGGCCCAACTCACCCACTGTGGGTCTGCTCCTTCTGCTGTGGGGCATGGGTATCCCATTATAGGAGTCAGCGGACCAATCGGGAGATCTCCACTTCTTTTTTACATAACTGTCAGGCCTGCGTGTGTCTTGTTTGTACTGTTTATTGTTTTTTGGACTGAATGACTGACGGGACTGGAAACCATGGGCACCTCCATCTAGCCCCCTAGAATTACAAAAAGAAGCTGAGAAAGAGGAAAAGAAAAGGTACCCCCGGTTTTTCAGGGAGATAACTTGGAAGAAGAAATGTTTCCTCCCCCATACTCCCCTTTCCAGGTTCCTTTTGCAGAACCTGGGAATGATCAAGAGGAGGGGGGAGCTATAGAACCCTCGGCACCTGCCCTTAAAGTTTCTGAGGGGCCAGTCACTCAACAACGCCATGGTATCAACCCCCCTTCTAGTGCAGCTGTTTTTCCTTTATGCGCCGTAGGTCCTGTGGATGCAAATGGTCAACAGCAACTCCAATATTGGCCATTTTCTACCAGTGATCTATACAATTGGTGCACCCAAAATGCTCCCTTTTTCTGAGAAACCCCAGGATTTAATTCGTTTGCTTGAAACTATTCTCTTTACTCATCAGCCCATTTGGGATGATTGCAATCAGCTTTTACAGGTCCTTTTTACCACTGAAGAGAGAGACTGTATCTGAGAGGTGGCCTGGAAACATATCCCTGGCCCCACAGGAGCACCCATCATGGATCCTGTCCTAATTGCTGCCTATTTGCCTGAGATCCAGCCAACATGGGACTACAATACAGTTGAAGGTAGGGAGCGACTCCTCGTCTACCACCAGGCTCTGTTGGCAGGTCTCAAGGCAGCAGCTCGCCGACCTACTAATATGGCCAAGGTTTATGATGTAAGACAGGGAGGAAGTGAAAGTCTGGCAGCATATCTTGAGCGGCTCATGGAAGCTTTTAGTCAATATGCTCTGTATGATCTTGAGACCCAGGAGTCAGCTCAGATGATTATATTTGCCTATATAAATCAAGCTGTACCAGACATAAAGTTAAAGTTGCAGGCTCTAGACAGATTTGGTGAAAAGTCTATTAGGGATTTAGTAGCCGTGGTGGAAAAGGTTTACAGTAAGAGAGAGAGAGGAGCAAAGACAGGAAAGGAAGGACAGAGAACATTAAATTGAGTGTGAAAAGAGAGACCGGGCCAAGGAAAAGAGGCCAGACTTGTTGGACTCGCCACTATCGCATGCTGCGTATACCTGGTTCACAGGCAGCAGCAGTTTCATTCAAGATGGAAAAAGGTACGCGGGTGCAGCAGTCACCACGGACACTGAGATAGTGTGGGCAAAAGCACTCCCCCAGGGAACGTCTGCACAAAGAGCAGAACTAGTGGCACTAACAAAAACCCTACAAATGGGAAAAGGGAAGAGACTAAACATGTACACGGACAGTCGGTATGCTTTTGCCACCGTGCATGTCCATGGAGCCATTTACCAAGAGAGGGGGCTGCTGACAGCTGAGGAAAAGACAATTAAAGACAAACAAGAAATTTTAAGCCTCATCTGGGCCATATGGGAACCAGCAAATATTGCCATTATGCACTGCCCTGGCCATCAAAAGGGAACTGATTCTATAACCAAAGGAAATAACTTGGCCCATCAGGCAGCTAAGGAGGCGGCCCTCCAGCCCAGAGCAGAAGTACTTACTCTAGTAGACCCAGGGTCATGAGCTTTGCCTCCTGAGCCTCAGTATTCCCAAGAAGACTTGGAGTGGATAAAGAAAATTCCCATGGTCTATAAACCCCCAGACATAGAAGGAAACAAAGACTGGTGGAAAACTGGTGAGGGGAAACTTATCTTGCCACAAAGATTGGGCAAAGGGATTCTTAAGAGAATCCATCGGGTCTCTCACATGGGAACCCGAAGAGTGCAGGACTTGCTCCAACACTCAGAAGTAAAAATAGGCAAGGAAATCAACTCATTGAGGACATTGTTAAAAATTGTAAAGCCTGTCAACTCACCAATGCCCCCAATCAACCGGTTACAAAAGGAGCTCGTCTCTGTGGAGATAGGCCAGGCGTGTATTGGGAAGTAGACTTCACAGAAATTAAAACTGGAAAATTTGGTTATAAATATTTGCTAGTTTTTGTAGACACTTTTTCAGGATGGGTTGAAGCCTACCCAACAAAGCATGAGACCTTGAACATCCTGGCTAAGAAGATCCTGGAAGAAATCCTACCCAGGTATGGCTTCCCATCCACCATCGGGTCAGACAATGGACCGGCCTTCATCTCAAAAGTAAGTCAGGGAATTGCTGCGGCACTGGGGATGGATTGGAAATTGCAATGTGCTTATAGACCCCAGAGTTCAGGGCAGGTAGAAAGAATGAATCGGACTCTAAAAGAGACCTTAACTAAATTGGCCTTGGAGACTGGCGCAGACTGGGTATCACTCCTTCCTTTTGCCTTGTTTAGAATAAGAAATTCACCCTATCGGCTTGGCTTTAATTGCTTGCTGATTTGGATGATACTGAATTTCTGTGTAAGCTTGACTATTTATAGCTGGTGCATAAGAGTATGTGGCCCCAGCTTAGAGCATTATACGATTCTGCTTCTATTCCTACCCCCCTATTAGTTTAAACCAAGGGACTGGGTGTTTGTTCGAAAGCACAACTTGAGATCTCTGGAACCATGGTGGAAGGGACCTTACATGGTGCTACTGGCTACACCTACTGCCCTTAAGGTGGACAGCATTGCTGCTTGGATCCACTGCTCCCACACCAGACCGCTGACCCCTTTGCCCTGGACGACCATGGGGAAACATGGGAAGTCTCCAAGCATCCTACCCAACCACTCTGCATACGCCTCAAGGAAAGAAAAATGGACTGATTGTTATTGGTATACCCGTTCAAGATCAAGAACTATTGGAGTTTAGTTTTGGGCCAGAGCTACAAGATTGTGGCTCAGGGCCATAAGTCGGGGGGGGGGGAATGAAAGGTTAAAGTTTGAGGCAGTGACCACTTGTTGCTTGTTTCTGTCTAGCAAAGCAATAGGAGGTGGTAATCAAAACACCTGGTTGATTGTGTGCCTATATAAGACCTCCAAATCCTTAGCTTGGGGCTCTCCTCCTAGGCTCCGCTGTGTCAGAGTGTAGGACGAGGCCCAAGCTGCAGCCTGTTTAAATAAAACAGCTGTAGAGTCTGACTCTCGGTGGTCTTGCGGAGGTTCCTGTGACCTTGGCATAACACTTTTCAAGTCTGACTTCTTTTCAGGAAGACCCTGAATTGTGCTCCCAGAGACCCTGTATGCTGTAAAGTGATTGACAACTCATGGATCAACGTGAATCTTGAGGAGAATCAGAGAATGGTGTGATTGGTACTTGTAGAGATAATCCTCAGTGTGAAGTCTATTACTATCCCAATCTAGACCACTGGCTCTCCACTTTGAGTAGCATTAAGATGACTGAATATTCACAAGCATGGAAGTGCCTGGTCTGTCTCCAGAGATGGAGAATGAGTACAATGACAAAACCAGAGTGAAAAAAATACCTGTGCTGATCGATACTCGGTCTTGAAAGGCAGCTTCAAAATGGAGTGTTGACATGTTTAACAGAGAAGTCCTCTATTCACATAGAATCGAGAAATGCCCCATGCACCAGCACCCTTCTTCATGCCTTAGACAGGCGCATGTCTGAGCTTGCATGAGGCAGTTGGGACAGCATGGCAGCTGTTCAGGGGATAATCAGCTGTTGTCTGGACCACAGAGATTAGCAGTGATCATATTCGGATGTGTCACTTCACTTCTCTTGGCCATTTTGATTCATTGATTAGTAGAGGGTGGGTTTGAATGTTTACTTATAAATTTTGTCAATGAAAAGCCAGAGCTTGCCTGGCACCCTAGGTCAGCTTCTGAGCATCCCTTTTAGCACAAACAGTCCAGAAAACACCAGCTTCAGACAGCATGCATTGCCACGATCAAGAGTAAGGAATCAGCAATCATTATGAACAAGGCAGACCATGAGCATTGGTCATGCCACAGGATACCAAATACCACAAAATCCCTTTCGTCATAAAAAAAATGGTGACCTCGCCCCGGTCTAGGCCTGCCCCTTCAGGTCAGACCCATTGAAGAACCACATAATGAGAATGCACCTGCTTCTGAGTAGGCCTATCTAGGGTAGCGTCCTGCAAATCCTTCCCAAATTATCCAACACTACTGAATCCTACACCTGTTTTCTGAAACAACCCATAATTCCATGGTAGACTCCTCATTAAAAAAACCGTCAGCTCTCCAGCTGCAGCTCTGCTCCTGGGGACAATGCTGGAAGCAGTCAATAGTATTAAGGAACCAAATATCCTTGATTCCATGGGGACATGGGAACATGTTCTGAATTTACATGGTTGTTCATCTCTAATATTTCAACTAAAGTCCATGTTGCACACTTCAAGAAAAGCTCCTTATTCTTTCAACAAAGTGCTATGAAAGGTCAGCTTTACTCTGCACTGAGCTCAGGCAGGAAGAAAAAGCAATAAAATCAAATATTAATAGTTAAAAAATACTCTTGGGTGCAGCTCAGACAGTTGACACAGCTAGGAACTAACCACTCTGTGGAAACATGGACTCAAGCCAGCTGGCTTCTTGCTCTCTGTGGAGATTCGTAGATACACCTGGTCCTCAGGGGCACACAGAATGCCAGTACGTGTCAGCACTGATATGAGGCCAGAATAATCAGGGTTGGGGTTGGACTGGCTACATTGGGCCCAGAACCACAGCAGGGTTTGGTATGGGTAGTAAGCAGAAACACAACTTGGTTTAAGTAAGAGCAGGCAAGAAAAGGCAAGTGACTCCTCAGAGCCCTTGGCGGGAGTCCTCAGTGCCCTCCCTGAAGCCACCTTGTCACGATCTAGCACAGCTGACGTGGAGAGAGGCTGCACCAGAGAGATGGAACACCAGACAGGAGGTCACTTATCATGGTGACTTTGGAGGGTGAAGGCAAGACAGCAGTGTATTTGCAGTTCTGCCCTCATTCAGCTCAAACGCATATATGAGACTGTGTGGTAGAAGTAAATGGCAGCGCACATACAAGTTATTTATCTTCTGGCCCAAAGCCAGGCATTGGAAATACTAAATGTGGATTTTTCAAAAACATCTAGCTCATGAAATGCATGTCTATGATCACAAAGGCTTGGATGGACTGCAGCTGCAGTTGACGACTTTGTTGCCTGTATTGTCACTGGTGTAATGGTCAGCAATTAAATTATAGGTTGAAGTCAATTGCTTCCAAAGGAAATAGTTTTCTAATTATTGAAGCAATCTTTTGATGATTCTAGAAATTAAATCTTTTCAAGTTCTTATAAATGAGTTTTTAAAAATAGAATTCTTGCTGAGTTTATGTAATCATGTTTTGTTTCTTTTTGTGATAGTTTCTAAAAACTCTCTTTTTAAATTTGTCAAGTTTTAAATGTATGAATGGGGAGAATATTATTGAGTGCTGAGCACTATGGATGGAGATTTATGAGCTGTGGGAGGAAGTGGGTATTATAGCATAATCCAAGCACAGGTGACTGTCAAAATTCCATTTAGAAAGAAGTCAAAGGCAGAAGATGACTCAGGAAGCAGTGTCTTTGGAGCACCACAGCGGATCTAAGCATGCACTGAAGGCATGCAGAGGATTACTTGGAAGTCTGAGTACAGAATTTTGACAAAACATGAGTGTGCTGACCCAGGAGAGCAGGGTGTTCTCATTGCATAGCTGGATCCAGTGGTCAGTTTGTGGTACAAAACAGCCTTAGCCGGGGAAGTCACTTTAGCATTTATTCAGCATATAGTCGTTTATGAGGAAAGTGGAGTGTTTTGGAACAGAGCGAGAAGGACACACCTCTATCTGTGCAAACCAAGCTATTATCATCATATATACAGATGGAGGAGAATGAAGAGTCAGGGATCTCTCCTGAAAACACTTCAAGGAAGTCATCTATAGGTTTTCTTTGGATGAACCCTAACCCTCATCAGGGTCATTTGGTCCCAAACAGTTCAATCTAATGTTTTCTTATTGATTTTATGTCTGGGTGGTTTGTCCATGACTGAGAAGGAGTATTACCGTGTCACTATCTTATGTGTTGGTATCCCTTCCCCTTTGGGGTTCGGTTGCTATATGGTGACAGTTGTTAGAGTCTCTTGAACTGCTCCCTCTTGATGAATTGACCTTCTTTGTTCCCTGTAATGATTTTGACAATGTCTATTTTGTCTGATAAAAATAGATCCATCTCTGCTCTTTTCTGTATTTTATTTGCATGGAGTTCTTTCTCCTTCCCTTCCCTCTCCCTTCCCTCCCCTTTCCCTTCCCTTCCCTTCCCTCCCCTCCCCT
>NW_012267485.1:193721-199857 GCF_000151885.1 Dipodomys ordii | reverse complement strand
CCCTTCCCTTCCCTCTTCCTGCCCTCCCCTTTCCCTTCCCACTCCCTTCCCTTCCCTTCCCTCCCCTCTCCCTGCCCTTCCCTTCCCTTCCCTTCCCTCTCCCTTCCCTTCCCTTCCCTTCCCTTCTCCCTTCCCTTTCCTTTCCTTTGCTTTCTTTTCCCTCTTCGCTTTCCTTTTCTGTGTGTCCTTGTAGTTGAAACGAGACTGTTATAGGCAGCATATGGTTGTATCTTGCTTTAAAAATAAATCCACTAATCAGTGTAAAGCTTGACTGGGGGATTTAAATTTAATCCATTTATACTCAAGGCAGTTATTTTTGTTGTTATTTTGACAGTATTGGGGTTTGAACTCAGAGTCTCATACTTGCTAGGCAAGTGCCCTACCACTTGAGCTACGTACCTGGCCCTTTTTTGCCTTAGCTATTTTTAAGGCAGAGTCTTGCTTTTTGATTGGGTTGGCCTTGGACTTGGCTCTTCCTACCCATGACCTCCTGCATAGCTGAGGTCAGAGGTCCATGCCACCATGCCTTGCTCACTCATTGATATGGGGTTTAGCTAACTGCTCACTTACTGCCTACACAGGCTTCTGACAGGGATCTTCCCAATTTCTGCCTGCTGGGTAGCTCAGAGAATACAGGGTGAATTACAGCACAGATTCAAGGTAACTACTGATGGGTAAGTATTACTACTTACATTTTACTAATAGTTTCCTGGCTGTTTTGTAGATCCTTTGTTCTGTTCATCTCTGGTTTTCTTCCTTTGTGATTTGATACTTTCTGTTATATAATGCTGTGACTTTTTCTTTTTGACTTTTATGTATCTGATACAGGTTTTTGCTTGGGGTTACCAGACTGATTATATCAAATACATCAAATACTTTTTTTTTCCGTTGGTAGTGGGGCTTGAATTCTGGGCTTGGGCGCTGTCCCTCATCTCTTCAGCTCAAGGCGAGGGCTCTACCATTTGAGCCACAGCACCACTTCCTGTTTTCTAGTGGTTTATTGGAGATAAGAGTCTCACGGACTTTCCTGCCCAGGCTGGCTTTGAACTGTGATCCTCAGATCTCAGCCTCTTGAGTAGCTTAGTGAGCCACTGGCCCCCGGCATATCAAATAGTTTGTAAAATTCTATTTTAAGCTAGTAAACACTTAACTTTGCACATAAACATTCTTCACTTTTATTTTCTCATATACTTTTAATATCATAAGTCATATTTGTCTATCAGTTTTATACTTAGTTCTATGGTATCATGTTGTTAATTAGTTCTTCTAGTTTCAAGAATGGAAGAACTCCTGTCTGCACTTCCATGGCAGGCCTAGAAGCTCTGAGCTCCAAGAGCTTTCCTTTGGCTGGGAAGTCAGTGTCCCTCATCTCTGCGGGACACTACTTCCAGGTAAAGTATCCTTGCTCAGCAATGTATTCCTCCAGGGTTGTGAAAATATCATTTCACTCTCACTCTGTGTTGGTCCTGCAATGTTTCTGCCAAAAAATCTGCTGAAATCCTTCTAAGGATTATCTTTTGTGTGGTGAGCTTATTTTCTATTACTGCTTTCAAAGTTATCTCTTTCTCTTTAATCCTTGATAGCTTGATTATAATGTCCTTGGTCAACTCTTCTTGAATTTGAACCTCCTGACAATTTTTCTACTTTATGTACTAGATATACATTTTCAAGATTTGGGAAATTTTAAGGCATTATTTTAAAAATATGCATGCTTCTACTTCTTTCATTTCTAGACTATCATAAATGTTAGCTTTCTCAATAATGTCTACTAAATTCCATGGGATTTCATCACTATTTTAATTTTTTCCCTCTGACAGGATACTTTTGAATAAACCCCTTTAAGTTTATATAGTGCTTCTTCTATGTGATCAAGACATGTTGATGCTTGCTAATATTCTTTAACTCTAAGATTTACTTTGATTCTTTTTTGTTGTTGGTCATGGGGCTTGAATTCATGGCCTGGGTGCTGTTCCTGAGCTCTTTTGTTCAAGGTTAGCACACTACCTCTTTGAGCCACAGCTCCACTTACATTTGATTCTTTTTATGATTTTTAATTTACTGCTTAATGTCTAGGTTTTTAGCATCTAGGCTTTATTTTTATTATAACACAACATTATAAAAGTGCAAGTATCCATTAATGGGATAAATAGTAGTATATTATTATAATGGAATAGTATACAAAATTAAAATGAATATGCTATTTCAACATGCAATAATGTACAGATATTTAACAGTAGGGCACAAAAATAATTCATTATGTATGATTTAAAAATCTTAACAATGTTTAAAAATGTGCAAAACCTTCTTTACATTATTGTAAGTCAGGACAATGTGAATCAGGGAATTAACTAGTATTGTTTATTACATAGAATGAAACAATAATTTAAAAAATAGTAGATTTGGTTTTCTCTCATAGAAGCACTAGTAATCATTTTTTAATTTATCCCTATATCTTGTATAAGAATTTATTTAGTAAAGCATTTAAATCAGTAGAAGTTTAAAACTTCAAAAACAAGCTTCATAAGTGATTATGTTCAATTACCACTATCCTACCCATTTCATATGCTAATAATAAATACTTGTTACATAGTACAGAACTTTAATAACTATTTTCATGTTTGTGATTAACTTATATTAGTATCTTTAAACATGCTACTCTATGTAAAACCAAATGTTTACATTAATTTGGAGAGACTGCACCAAGAAACCACTTCATTCATTTATTCAATTTCTATGTCCTTTCTCTTGAGTTTTCTGGTGGACAAGAAGGTCCCTTCTATAATCAAAAGACTTGCCATACTCACTACATATGGCTACACTCACCTGCACACATAGCGTTTCTTGTCTGTGTGAGTTCTTTGATATGCAGTCAGGTTTTTCTTCTGCCAAAAACACTTTACACATTTACTAGAGATACAGGATTTCATACTGACTCATCTCATGAAGAACAAGAGTTGTTGTCAAAGAGAAGGCTTTCCCACATTCCTTCCAGATATAAGCTTTCTCCCCTGTATGAGTTCTCTGATGCACAGGAAGGTTTGCTTCAAATGAAAACACTTCCTGCAATCATTGCATACATAGGAATTCTCTCCTGTGTGAATTCTCTGGTGACAGATGGGGTGTGATTTCGATCTGAGAGCATTACTAAACTTTGATCACTCATATGACTTCTCCTCTGTGTGTTCTTTGGGGGTCAGTGGGAACTGTCTTTGGGTGGAAGGACTTAAAGCATTCCCTACAAACAATGAGTTTTTCTCCTGTGTGAGTTCTCATGACTTCCTTCTAAGTGCATTTCTATGCTGAAGCCATGGATAGGGATTTTCTCTTATGTGAATTCCTTGATGCAGAATCAGTACTGACTTCCAGAAGAAGGATTTCCCACACTCAGTGCACAAATGTTGTGCACTGTATTGCTTCTCTTCTCTTTTTTTAAAAAAATTATATACAAATGCATTTTTCCCTTGGTATAATCCATTATGTGTTTTTGAGCCTTGTTTTTAGAGGAATAATTTCTTAGTTGCTGTACACAAATGACTGTGATATTGTCACCATCACTGATTCTAAAAAAGCACCTCATTATGACTGAAATCCAGGCCAGGATGAGTCAAAAATAATTCCCTTAATGTAAGAGAGAGATTTCTCATGTCCATTATAGTTACTTAGTGTCTATCTTTCAGGACTTAGATTGCTAATGATTCATTCTGAGGCATGTCTGAAGGTTTTTCTTTGAATGGCATATTCTGGAGCCAGACCTTCTGAATTAACAGGCTTTTAAAAAAAAACTAGAGTAAATATCTTTTCAAGTATGCTACTCTCATTATTTTTTGTGGTTGTTGCATGCAAATTATCTTGGTGTTTCTTTTTTATTGTGAAAATACTGTACAGAGGGGTTACAATTACATGGGAAAGATAATGAGTACATTTCTTATCAAGCATTGTAGCCTCCTATCTTGGTGTTTCTTGAACTTCATTACAGTCTTAAGCTTTCCAGCTCTCTTCTAAGCAGGCATGACATGGGTCTTCTCTCTGTCCAGTCTGAGACTTGCATCAGGTTTGGTCATGTAACAGCCACAGAGATGAAGGGCCAGGTTTCCCATTATCAGATCTATGTGCAGAGTCTTCTGAGCAGATTCTAAGTGTTGCTGTTTTTCTGAGTAAAGTCCACTGTTATACCCTGACAGGACATGAATCATCAAGGCATGGTTTTGAGACCCACAAAGATGACAAGCCTTTCCTTTGGCCTCCTTTTTAGAAAAAGATTAGCTCCTTACTATCCAATGGGGAAACTGTGGATGGAAGCTGAATGAGTTGTCTGGGATCCTTGGAATCATCCAGAAGGCTGATTGGAGAGCTGAGATTTGTTTTCCACATTAGTGATTTCTTTTTATTTATGTATTGGTCTATATTCTCTTCTAGCTTACCAAGTGTCTTTCTAACACTATTTGACTCTTAAGGAAATTTGTAGATCCCCTTTTCTGGAGTTGATAACAGAAATATCATTATATTCCTTTCGTAGGGTTATGATTCCCTGGTTCTCCGTGCTATTAAATATTAAATTTATGCCTTCATGATGGAAGAACTGGTAACTTCCACTTTCTACTTGACTTCAGACGAGCAATGCCTTGTCAGTCAGCTGGGCTTTGGGATCTGAAGATCTCTCCACCTTTCGATAGCTGAGCCTGCTTAACTCCTTTTGTTTCTTTTTTAAAAATATATACTTTTTATTGCAAAGATAATATACAGAGTGGTTACAGTTGCATGAGAAAGGTATTGAGTACATTTCCTATCGAGCATTGCTACCCCCTCCTTTGTTTTTCCCCCTACCATCCCTTCACTCTCTACCTCCCCAACTCCTCCCCCCACCAAAGCTGTAAAGTTCACTTTCAGCATAGTGTCTTGTACATCTCATTGTTACAATCGGTCAATCTGTATCCTTATTTCAACATTTTGTTATTTTACTTCCCCTCTGCAAATTATTAAAATATATATAAAAGATTCAGGACACCAGAATCAAAAATAGAGACAACAGAGGTTATACTATGGGGGAAGACCATACAAAAGAAACAAAAAAAAATCACATAGTGCATTGTAAGTACATTAAAAACAACAGCAAGAAAGATAAAACCTCTTGTGTCCCCATCTTGGGGTTAATTTCCCTTAACATCATTTTATCTGGTCATATGTACATAACTTGTGACCTTTTCTGCTTATCTGATAAAATTATTCTAGATGTATACTAATTATTGCAAATGAGAGAAACCATGGGACTTGTATTTCTTTGGGTCTGGCCTACTTCACTCAGTATGGTTTTTTTCAGTTTTTTTAATTGTGAAAATACTGTACAGAGGGGTTACAATTACATGGGCAAGATAATGAGTACATTTCTTATCAAGCATTGTTGCCTCCTCCTTTGTTTCCCCTTCCTATCCCTTCCCATCCCCTCCCCCACTGCCGCCAAAGTTGTAAAGTTCATTTTTCGACATAACGATTTGTACATCTCATTGTTGCAATGGGTCCACCTGTATCCCTATTTAAATGGTTTGTTTTTTTCCTTCCCCTCCACAAATTATACCAACATCAAATACAGTGAAAGCAGGGGTTATACCATGGGGGGGGGGACATACAAAGCAACAAAGAAATCATCTTATAATAGGTTAGAAAAAATTGCATGAAAGAAAAAAACATTTGAATACATATCTTAGGGTTCATTTCCCTAACATCAACTTATCTGACCTTTTCTGCTTGTCTCAGATATATACCAGTTATTGCAAATTAGGAAAACCATGGGACCTATGTTTCTTTGGGCTGGCTTACTTCACTTAATATAATTTTTTCCAAGTCTTTCCATTTCGTAGCAAATGGGGCACTGTCATTCTTTCTGATAGAGGCATAGAATTCCATTGTGTATATATACCATATTTTCTTAATCCATTCATCTACTGAGGGGCATCTGGGTTGGTTCCATATCTTAGCTATACTAAATAATGCTGCAATAAACATAGTTGTGCTGATAGCTTTAGTATGGCCTTATTTGTGACCATTCTGGTAAATGCCCAAAAGTGGGATTGCTGGGTCATAGGGGAGCTCTATGTGGAGTCTTTTGAGGAACCTCCATACTGCTTTCCAAAGTGGTTGA